>NC_133338.1:32939724-33017224 GCF_030506205.2 Paramisgurnus dabryanus | reverse complement strand
TGTTACAGTAACACGTTAGAGCTTGCAGACTGCCTGCGTGAGACGCACAGAAAACGTGTGAATGCTAGAAATAGAACAGATGCTGTATGTCATTTTGTACACAAATACATATTAATTAATGACATTTCGATGTTTGGAAGTCTATAAGTTGACATACATTCAGATATAAATGTAATATAAAAAATATTTTGCCGTCAATACTGTCGACGGTGTCCTTTCTCAGTAGGCTTTATATTTATGCCTGGTCTGTCGGCGGCCTCCCTCTATGTCACTTACAGCAGCAGCAGCGCACCAGTGCCGCGTCAGGCACGGTTCTTTTGTATTAACTTTAATGCAACAGAAATGCCACGCTCCTGCCACGCAGCCAGTATGTCACCGGCCTAATGCGATACATTGCAAAGGCACAGCAATTCAATACAGTGGGAAAAAAGCATTTAAAGAAACTTTGATAAGCAGTATGAACTGCCAAGTAAAACATAATTTTCCAAAACAGCAATTCCAATTTAGGGAAGTGAAGGATGCTGTTCTTAAAGGGACATTCCACTTTTTTACAGTAAATATGCTAATTTTTCAGCTCCCCTAGAGTTAAACATTTGATTCTTATCAGCTGATCTCCGGGTCTGGTGCTAGCACTTTTATCATAGCTTAGCATAATCCATTGAATCGGATTAGACCATTAGCATCACGCTAAAAAATAACCAAAGAGTTTCAATATTTTTCCTATTTAAAACATGACTCTTCTGTGGTTACATTGTGTACTAAGACTGACAGAAAATTAAAAGCTGTGATTTTCTAGGCAGATATGGCTAGCAACTATACTCTCATTCTGGCATAATAATCAAGGACTTTGCTGTTGTAACATGGCTGCAGGAGGCACAGTGATATTCAGGGTTCCCAGCCGCTACAGACATTTGGTCCAGTACTTATATGACCTTAGTAGGATCATGTGTGAAAATGATGAACAAACTAAAAATTTATGAGAATTAAATGTCAAAGCAATAAAACAGACAATTAATCGGCATAATCGTTGAAGCTCTAAACAGGCAATTAATCGTCATGATCGTCACAATTTATTAGTCAATTAACTGTCAGCCAAATTTCATAATCGTGACAGCCCTAATTCAAACATTTTGGTACCATGCCCCCTAATCTGTTTAATTCACGACTTGTTCCAGGCAACCAATTACCTACATAGTGTGACATTTCTTGTCACTTTCTGCTAATGTAATCAAAACATTTAAACTCAAATCAGTCTATTTGTTTGATAATACAGGAGAATATAATGTTTGATCGAACAAGACGTGGAGAGGAAAAACACTCTATTGGATTGTCGTCTGTATCAGAGAGTATGTAAAACACTGAGGAAAAATTGCCGCTAAAACAGAGCAAGACAGAGTGAAGACAGCACACTCTACAGTGACCGTGTCAGTTTAAGAGAGCCATCGGCAGGCAGTCGTAAAGTAAGTTGTGTTGTTGTTTTAATTATCGACAGTAAAGCAATCTGTTCATAATTACAATCATTTGCCAGCAGTCATTACTGCCAGTGGCATTGAGCAGTTTAATTTGCCTTCTCTAATCTGCAGTGTAATTAGAGCACACACAAGCAGAGCTGAATGATCATTCAACTTATGCAGCAGACACTCACACACATTCACTTTTACACATTCTGTCATGCTGCTTCTGCAAGACATCTCATTCTTTCGTTTCTCGCTGCCATTTCTTTCACTTGTTGTTTCACTCATTCACGTAGACTCCAGACAAAAAACATAATGTTTGATCTATGAGCGCATGTAACTGATCTAGCCATAGGTTAAATTGGGATAAACTTTTGGGAAGTGTGGAAACTTCGAGATGGTGCTGATCATTGTGCCCTGGACATGATTTGACATGACACCCAACCAGAACATAATCGTTGAAACATGGACCTATGTTGAAACACTTTTGTGGTTGTGCTATAGTGCACATTAAGCTGATTCTTGAGACCCACTTTAGACTATAAATATAGATATGAGCCTGTACCTCCTGTGTAAGGTTACTGGACTCAATTAAACTGTAGTGTGAGACATTACCTGACATGGCCACGGAAACGACAGAATGTTTGGGTGCAAGAGGACTGCATGAGGTCCGCCTACATTCTGCCTGTGAAACTGTCCGCGTGTTGCCGCTTTCTGCATGTCTCCTATTTAAGCAAGACATTCTGCGTTCCGCCTAAAAAAGGGTTTTTGAAATATGTATTTAACGTCTAATAATAAATCATCATGTGGGCCAGATTGGACACCCCTGTCTTAAAAGGCACTCTCATATTATCCAAACCAAACCATTTCCTAGCGCGATTACGTGCATCTGGGGGAGTAGGGAGGGGGGACACTCACAGTGTACTTTTATCGATCTGAGCCCGGGCGTGCTTTCGTCATTAGGATGCGATTGTTTTGAAAAAAGCAGGAAGTAAAGCGCTCTCTTAACACTGGAACCCTTTGTAATGTTTACTATGTGTTTTTTATTTACAGTCCTTTGGTGCGTGTTGACACACAGCCCTCTTACATGCCTCATATCATATTGCTTAGTTGACCTGTCACGTGTGCAGCGTAGACATTCATGTAACCCTGCTGCGTGCATCATAAGGTTTTAACGAAGGCAGATGAAGGTGAGTGGTCGCGCATTTGACGTCTCTCTTCTGAAACGCAGTCTGTCGCGTTTAGCAATCACACTGCGCCTTCCACGCCTAAGCCTAAGTGAACCACGGTCCAGCCCACTTCTGCATTCAGGCCAGGGCGCGATTAACCAATCTGCACCTGGGTGTGGTACAGAGCGATCACACTAGTCAAACGAACCAAGCTTTGGGGGTCAAACTTGAACACAAACAGTTCAGAAGAAATCAGATGTGTGTCATTAAACCGATCCATGCTTATCCGGTCATAAAGTGGCAGTACGCTTAAGAAATCTGCTTATGTTTGTGTCATTATGTTAATCAAACAACAGAAGGAAAATCACTTCTGTAGCTTTTTAAAAAAAATTATGTGATCACAAACCGAGTGCAGTTCAAAAGGAGCAACGTCAATTGTGCGACCACTTACCTTCATCTGCCTTCGTAAAAACCTTCTGATAGCGCAGCAGGGTTATGTGATCGGCACAAGCGACAGATCGACTAAGCAATATGAGAGAGGGCTGTGTGTCATCATGCCCCAAACGACTCAGACTTAACATTACCATGGGCTCCAGTGTTAAGAGAGTGCTTTACTTCCTGTTTTCCTCAATACAATCGCATCCTAATAATGAAAGCATGCTTAGATTGGTCAAAGCACAGTGTGAGTGCATGCTTCTGGGGGAGAAGGGAGGGGGAACAATGACGCTCAGGCACAGTTTTGTTGGGTTAAAGGCGCTCTAAGCGAATAATGTGCAACGTCACTTCCTGTTGATGTTTGAACTGTTTTCAAACAGACAGAGCTTAGCTAACTCCTCCCCTCCCCCTCCCTTCCGTGCTTTCATGAACGCGCCCAACCCCCACCCCCAAATCCTTCTTGTCGTTTATTGGCTGGAATACTTTGTTTGGTTTTGTGCTGCTAGGTTTGGCCATTTGTTGATATTGCCGTTTGTGAAGCCTGGGCTGTCTACAGAGATCACGTTTTTTTACAGTTTGATCAGCGGACAGGCAGCAAGCAGATAGTGAGGAGATGTTTCCGGTATGTAATAAAAAATGTTTTATGGTCTAAAACGCTTCAATTCGCTTAGAGCACCTTTAAGTATAACGGCGCATTCACACGGGGCGGAAGCGTTGACGCTTCCCATTCACTTATAATGGGTGACGTCAATTGTTGGCGAACTGAATTGTGGATCCGTCGGCGCCGCGTCAGTGCCGTTGCTCGCGGCAGAAGTTGAACATTTCTCAACTTTTCAAGCGGCAACGCGTGCGTCAGCCAATCATATCGCCTTATGCAAATAACCTAGGCAGAGCCAGCCAATTACGTTTATGCAAGACCGGAGCTTGTGTTGCGGCCACAGTGATTGGCTGTTGGCCACGCTTCAGACAAGCCTTCCGTTAAGCGTTAACGCTTATGCCCCGTGTGAATGTACCGTAATATGAGTGCGCCCTCAGACGACGACGTGTTTGTCCTGTGGCGGCTACCGTAGCTTCATGTTTTTCGAAAAGGATAGTCAAGTACTAGATTTTTTTATGTAACTTAGTACACTCTTAGAAAGGATGTGTTAATTTTTTACACATCATTGTGCAGTAAGTTTGTAACACATTATGTGTAATTTTGTGTTGATTCTGTGTTAAAATATAACACATGTTGTGTTAAAAGTAACACAAAATGTGTTGTTTCAATAAAAACACAGAGATGGGTGGATTCTGGGATAATGCATTTACGCATCTCTGCCACCAAAGTATTTCAACACAGGCCCATGTTTCAACAATTATGTTTCATGCTGTTTTGGTCGGGTGTCATGTTAAATCTTGTCCAGGGCACCATGATCAGCACCAGATCTTAAAGTTGCACGCTTCCCAACACTACATGAATAAGTGAAACAATGAGACGCTAGTGAGATATGGCAGAGTGTGAAAATGAAAGAATGAGATGTGTTACAGAAGAAGTATGACAAAATGTGTAAAAGTGAATGTGTACGTAAACCTTTGAGAGCAACTGTATACAGTGAGGAAAATAAATATTTGAACATCCTGCTATTTTGCAAGTTCTCCCACTTAGAAATTATGGAGGGGTCTGAAATTTTCATCGTAGGTGCATGTCCACTATGAGAGACATAATCTAAAAAAATCCAGAAATCACAATGTATGATTTTTTAACTATTTATTTGTATGATACAGCTGCAAATAAGTATTTGAACACCTGTCTATCAGCTAGAATTCTGACCCTCAAAGACCTGTTACTCTGCCTTTAAAATGTCCACCTCCATTCCATTTATTATCCTAAATTAGATGGACCTGTTTGAGGTCGTTAGCTGCATAAAGACACCTGTCCACCCCATACAATCAGTAAGAATCCAGCTTCCAACATGGCCAAGACCAAAGAGTTGTCCAAAGACACTAGAGACAAAATGAAAACCTCCACAAGGCTGGAAAGGGCTACGGGGAAATTGCCAAGCAACTTGGTGAAAAGAGGTCCACCGTTGGAGCAATCATTAGAAAATGGAAGAAGCTAAACATCCCTTACAGAAAAAGCACATGTATTTCACATGTGCAAAACACATGTGCTCACATGTGCAAAACACATCTGCTCACATGTGCAATACACATGTGGCCACATGTGCAATACACATGCTCACATGTGCAATACACATGTGGCCACATGTGATCACATGTGTGTGATTTTGCACATGTGAAATTTAATGTGTGAACACATGTTAAAATCACATGTGACACATGAAAACATGTTAAAATCACATGTAGAACATGTGTTTTGCACATGGGAAATGTGTGCTTTTGGAACACTTTTGTGTGAATCACATGTGAATTCCCATGTGAAACACATGAGATCACATGTGAAACACATGCAAAATCCCATGTGAAACACATGCAGATTCACATGTGAAACACATGCAAATTCACATGTGAAACACATGCAAATTCTCATGTGAAACACATGCAAATTCACATGTGAATCACATGGGCTCACATGTGAAGCACATGCAAATTCACATGTGAAGCACATGCAAATTCACATGTGAAGCACATACAAATTCACATGTGAAACACATGCAAATTCACATGTGAAACACATGCAAATTCACATGTGAATCACATGGGCTCACATGTGAAACACATGGGCTCACATGTGAAGCACATGCAAATTCACATGTGAAACACATGCAAATTAACATGTGAAACACATGCAAATTCACATGTGAAACACATGGGCTCACATGTAAAACACATGGGCTCACATGTGAAGCACATGCAAATTCACATGTGAAACACATGCAAATTCCCTTTCAATTTCACATGTGAAATGTGTGCTTTTGGAACATTTTTGTGTGAATCCCATGTGAAACACATGTGAAATTAGTGGATCACATGTGGCACATGTAAAAACAAATGGTCACCACATTATGCACATGTGATCACATGTGTTTCACATGGGATTCACACAAAAATGTTCCAAAAGCACATATTTCACATGTGAAATTTATTGTGTGAAAACATGTTAAAATCACATGTGACACATGAAAACATGTTAGAATCACATGCAGAACATGTGTTTTGCACATGGGAAATGTGTGCTTTTTGAACACTTTGTGTGAATCACATGTGAATTTCCATGTGAAGCACAAAAAATTGTCATCACATTATGCACATGTGATCACTTGTTTTTACATGTGAACTTGAGAGTTAAAGTATATAAAGTAGGCCATACAATTGCTTATCATAACCAAGGACTCAAACTCACCCTTTGACCCCAAGGGTAAGCTATAATCTAGCTAAGATGTCAGTGATATAAAATAAAGGCACCATGATGTGACTTTGACATAAGACACATTTTACTGTAAGGAAAAACTGATTCAAATGGAGAATTTATTTGCAAACATACAGAAAATTATAAGAAGTATCCAAACATATTCATAAAAAAACAAGTATCAATAAAATGCTGTCCATACAACAACAACTGTATATCTGAGTGTGTGTGTATGTGGGAGAGAGAGAGAGAGAGAGAGAGAGAGAGAGAGAGATGTGTCTTTATGCATGTCCATTGTTATATGTGCATCAGTCCTCAGATTCTCTTCCAGCAGGCTCCCTGTTTTAGGATTAAAAAAAAAAGAAGATTAGAGCAGTACAAGCATCAGTCTCTCTTGATAGCATTTACTTTTTCTTTTTGAATTTCAGGATTAGCTGTTTTTAGTTGTATGGTCTTTGTAGGAATGGCCACTCGAATGTGGCATCGACGATCGATTATGAAACCATGATCGTGTGGGTTTATTTATTTTTTGTGGTTATGGCAGCATTTGGTTAGCATTACAACTTTTAAATATTGATTATGATGAACTATGCATGTGCATAATGAAACACCTGTTCTTGTCGCAGGTCCTGGCATATACAGGTAGATACAACAATAAAATGCTCAGTACTGTTTCACCATGCGAGAATGCATGAGAAAAGTCAGGAATCGATCAAAAGAATCAAAATGCGTGCATCGTAACGAATCCCCGGTTCTTTAAAGTTTTAATCGGTTCTAAAATGAAACTGATTCTTCATACCCAACCCTAGTAAGTATTGTTATTTGTATTGGTGTATGATCTTACTCTGCACTTATGGCGCTTTTCCATTGCATAGTACCCCACGGTTTAGTTTAGTTTGGGTCGGGTCAGCTCACCTCACTTTGGCGTGGTTAGCTTTTCCATCGAGTTTAGTATCACTTCCTAGTGGGGAGGGATTATAGGGGTGTCGTTATATTTGCGCTGCAGACTGTGACATCATACAAGTGAGAGCATCATTGTACATTTCCATACATTTATTATTTTCTCAGTCTGCCACAAAATTAAAATTGGCCACCACAAATAGATGTTTGCACATCGCGTTTATCACTAACGTTACCTCTGTCTCACATGACAGTTTCTGTTCAAACACCGCGGCGTCAGTCGACGGCGCTCCGCTGAGCCTCAATGAAGTTGCATTTAAGCATATAATGCTGAAGTGCTCGATGTGAATGTTCTGCCAAAAACTGCAAGTTTGGAAAAAACTGTTATGGTGTTCCTGATTCTCAACTTGTGGATGTTTTTCATCGCTAAAAGGGAGTTTGGGAACTTATAGCAGAGCACAGATGACAACATGTTTGCTCGAGACAGCGCAAGCTAGCACAGGTAAAGCTAATCTACATTATAGGATGACGCGATTTTCTCAGACCAATCAGTGATCTACAGTGTTTTCGCATCACGTTTGGTATCAGCTCGGGTCGCTTTGAACCCCAACCGAGGTGGTACGAAAAAAAGTATCGGGTACTATGTACTGCACCCAATGGAAAAGCTCCAAAAAGTAAGCAGACCCAAACTAAACCAAACCGTGGGGTACTATGCAATAGGGCTGTCACTTTTTATTCGATATTCGAATATGCATTCGAACATGACGTGAAATATCCGTATTCGAACTATAAATAAACCATCCGGTTCTTAAAATGCCATGGGTTGCTAGATATTCGAATATATTCGGATACATTGCATGATATTCAAAACCGTTCGAATTTGATTTTTCTCAAAAGTGACAGCCCTACTATGCAATGGAAAAGCAACATTAGAATAGGAATGTAATAGTTAAAAAGAATAATATTTGTGCAAACAAGTTTGTAAACTATAATTTGCCCAAAACTCACAATATTGTAACATCCTTACCTATTACTAGCTTCACTTTCTCTGTCAGGACTCTGTCTTTGTTCACCAGTGGTCCCTTTTTTCCCTGTGACGGAGCATGTTGTCATTTTTTCTAAGGTGGAAATGGAGTCCATCACAGTTCTGGTGAGTTTCTTGTAATTCTCACACTTTGGGGCATAATCCAAGGTGACTGGGTTCAATTTAGTGACAGATGTGTTCTGTGAAGATAAAAAACATAATCCTATATTAACAGGCCAGCCCACCTTGGAAAAATATTTTAAATACAATAGTGTAACAACTAAAGGGACAGATGACCCCAAAATAAACATTATTTACCAATTTACCATTATGTTAATCTTCAATATTGTGAGTAAAACCTTACATTCTGTTCATCTTTCAATCTGTTTATATTACTAGGTATTATAGAAATACCTTTCTTTGTGTTCCACAGAGTAACATAAGTGTATGGAATTGAAACGACATAAGGGTGAGTAAATGACAACAGAATTTTCTTGTAAGGGTGGACTTTGCCCTTAAAGGCCTGGAGAACTTTGTAGGATCTTTTGTTGCCCTGAAAGTAATAAGCCCAAAACCTATGCTTCTTTAATTTTGCTCAGTACAACTAAGAGACAAACAAAGAATTGTGTTTTGTTTTCTCTTAACTTTTACTGCCTGTCTAAAATATACTTTTTTGCACATTAAAGCAGGGGTGCCCAAACTTTTTTCTACCAAGGGCCAAAAATCCAACCTGACTAAGAGCCGAGAGTTTAAAGTAAATGTTGCTGTGTTATATATTAATATTAAAGTTGCCCTGATTCTCCTAATTTATAAATTTCTAATATTTAAAAAATAAATAAGCAAACATTACTTTGTTGCCAACAATTTCCCGATACGGTACATATCCAGATACAAGGCCACGATACGATGCACATCACAATACAATAATATTTTGAATTACATTTTGTTCAGAATTTAGTTACATTATTATTATTATTATCTGTTTATTATACATTGAATAATCAGTGTTGTAACTGTTGTGTGTTTGACATTCATTTATTAGCTTTTGGGGTAATTCGTAGAAATACTTTAAGTAATACTTAAATAAAGTTTTTTTTTAAAGCAGATTTACAAATATAGTGCCTTACTCTAAGCATTATATTTGTCTCTCATTTAATTATTCTATATCTATGAATATATGTATACACATGCAGTCAAACCTAATACTACTGTATTTAATAGAAGTTTGCAAGTTGTGCAGACCCGTGTGCCCTTTAACTTTAACTCTACATATTCCGCGAGTCATATGCGTATTTTCGGTCAACAGCGATTCGTCATGCTACCTTCAAAAGTGCATCCGAATCGATACGGAAGGTGAGGTATATATGCGCGCATCGTCAGGCAATCATGACGATGTATCTTCGTATCAATATTTTGAACACAGCACTACTGTTTATGCATAACTAATACAGTTTTATTTTCAAAGGTAACTGAGAAAATAATTTTGCCAATCATTTTTACATTTACATTTTCCTTTGTCTGTGTGCCACTCCCTCGACCTCCCCATTATTAGCCTATAGTGCAGGGTACCGGAGTTCGTTGAGTTTCGTGATGCACACCTTCAAGTATCCATGTACATTAAAAATAAATGTATTCATTTTAATTCCTTGCATTTAATTTCAATTTACATTTTTGTAATGTACAAATAAAACAAAAAAAATTACATTTTAAAAACTGTTTAATTAGAAATATGAACATCTGCGTCAATGATGTTTCCTTAACTCACGTGGCATGACATGCCAAATTAAAGGTCATTGGCCCTAGTTTGGGCACCTCTAAATTAAAGGGATAGTTCCCCCCAAAATCATAATTTACTCACTTTAATGTTGTTACAAACCTGGATACATTTCTTTGTTCTGATGAACACAAAGGAAGATATTTTGAGTAATGTTTGTAACCAAACTGATCAGAGGCCCCATTGACTTCTAGTATTCTTTTTCCTATTATGGAAGTCAATGGGGCCTCTGATCAGTTTGGTTACAAACATTACTCAAAATATCTTCCTTTGTGTTCATCAGCACAAATAAATGATGCAAGTTTGTAACAACAGGAGAGTGGGTCAATTTCCCTAATTTTATTTTTGGGTGAACTATCCCTTTAAGTAAGTGAATGTAAACAAAACAGGTTCTGTTTTACTTGGCTTACCTTTCATTGCTTTGCAGTTGAGTGTGAATCATCCACTATCTGAAAAAGAAGTGTATGGAGTGTTGAGGTCAGCAGTATTTTAAATAATGATTATGAAAAATTGCACATCTATCAGCTGTTTACAAACCCAGGAATTGCTAGTGCAGGAGTTTTTTAACGGTATGATAGCTAGTACCCCATATGATAAAGTTTTAGTGAGAGACCCGTTTCCTAAAGTTTTTATCCATATTTTGTAAAGAAACATTGTAATTATGTTTTCAGCAATTTTTTTACAAACTCAAATACTTTGCTACTACTGTGTATACGTTTACCATTTTTGATTTGTCTTTTCCCTTGAAATTTGCTGGGGAATCTCTTACTGTACGTTCACACCGCCGCCGACTTGAGCTTCCAAAGTTACCGGAAGTCATTCATTTACAATGAAAGCTGACTTCTATCAGCTGCAAGGAGCGTCAAATCCATCGGCGTCGCGTTTTGAGCGACCAGAGCATCAATCAAAAAGTTGAAAGAAGCTCAACTTTATTGTAATGAGGTATGACGGGGTTCAGCGGCAAGCAGCAGCAAAACACCAGCAACCAATCGGAATATAGCCTAGACATTCTTCGCTAGCTGATTCCGAAGAAACATTTCATGGTGACAAAGACTTCAGAGCGGCCAAAGCGTCAACAAGCTTCCGCGTACTTATTGACAAATGTCCTTGACCAGGCGGCCTGAGCTTTTTTGGAAGGTCAAGTCGGCAGCAGTGTTAACGTACAGTTAGACCACAACCTGAGGGACCCCAGTTTGAAAAAACCGTGCTCTAGTGGACCAAACGGTCTATTACACAATGGCTCTGTTTACATGCACAAAATTTTGTCAATCCGACTGAATTTAATACGATTGAAAGTTACGACGATACAGTTTACATGCACCCTAAACACTGCAATCTGATTTAAATGTTCGTTTACATCTACATTATATAGAATCCGAACCGACAGTCTGCACAAGCACACCGCCAGCGTTGCCAGACTCGCATATCAAAACCATCCGAATGGATGTTCAAAACTAGCCCAAAAGCCCACTGACTATTCACAGCCCAAATACCAAGAACTAAGCAACGAAATAATTTAATCTTTAACCCGCAGAAAAAACAACTGCTGGAAACAGTTTAAACAGTAGCCCAAATCTAAACTCGAAAAAAAGCAGAGGACTTGGCCACGCTACGCTGCGGACAGCATCTCTCGTCGAGTTCACGCTTTATCTCTGGATAAAAGTTAAAACTGAGTTAGAAAGTTGTTCTTAAGAAGTTTTCAGATATAGGTAATGAAAACACACATTTTAAAAGGCACAACGCTATATTAATTACTTTAAGTAGCCTAATGTTTTAAAAGTACACATAAACGCTGCAGAATTTAGTACATTGCGTGCACAGCGTGTGACCCTATTAACGTTACGTGATGCATTACCTTGTTGTTGCATGTTTCTGTGATGAGAATCATGTGATATACAGATGTGGCCTTTAAAAACGCGCGTTTTCTCCCGCGGCATTCGCCAAATCGTCTCGCGGAGTCACGCAGAATTCTGCAAGTCTTTTCGGGGGGGCTACTTTCCCTTTTCCCTTAATGTGTTTCGCTTCACAGAAAATCCACCAGGTGGCGCATAAAAAACTACATTTTTATATGCGTTGTCATTGCGGTTGTTTCCAGAAGTTAATAAGGGCATTGCTGAATATTTAATATTTCTATTAAAACAGCAAAGTGACGTCAACCCCTTCTTGCCAGCATAACAGCGCATACATATATTAAGATGACTGTACGTGCAATGGGCATTTATACTAAGTGCAACAAAGAATTTAGTGTGAGCCTAATACACTTAACTCTATTTACAATGAATATCTTAATTATTTGTGTTGTCGAATTTTGACACCGTTTCATTGTTTGTTCATAATATTAATAATTATGTCCGTTTTTCTAAAAGTATTAATATTTTAAAGAGATTCATGTGGTATAAAAATACATGTTTTAAAGTTAAAAATGTTGTAAAAATATATTAGTATTATTGTTCTTAATATATTAAGAACAATAATATGACACATGTATATTGCGCTAAAATCCTATACATATGGAAAGAGGAATTATTCTCAACCACCACCAATAAAGTTTAAAAAATATTCTTTAAAAACGGCGTTTAAACCCATGCAGAGCGAACAAGAAAACATGGGCCTATGCTTACATACTGTACAGTGGGCATATGATATCTTTATTTAGTTTTACATATTTAAAACTTTAATAATACCTTTCTTGCGCATATAGGCAGTCAGTGTTATGATTTTTTTTAATCCTTTCAGCCGTTATTCATAACAAAAAAAATATTTTTCAGTGGCTTTGTAAATATATTACTAAAATAATGGATTAAAGTAACTTTATAAAATCTCTTAATGTCACTTATGTATTTTTTAGTTGGTCAAAACAAAATAAATGGCTAGAAATAGAACAGACATTTTAATTAAAAATGTACATATATTATAGGCGTATATGCTGCTGCGTATATTATAGGTCCTTCCAGATATCTTATCTCAGACGTTCGCAGTCAACACTTTTAAAACTTTTTTATATAAAATCTAATTTATAAATTAAAAAACAAAGTTTTAAGTTAAGACAATAATAAATATGTTTATTTTTATTGAAAGAAAAACGTAGAAAATGTTATTATGGGTATAGTTGATGCAAATAAAGTGTGCAGTATACAAAAAATGCAAACAAATTATTTCTAAAAGTGGCAAGATTTTAAAAAGATAAAGGTGGTATAAAGAAAGACATGAGAAAAGTAGAGGTATGCAAAAGAGCACAGTTATTGTTAATTAAAGCGGTTTTATTCACCTTTGTTTGAATTGACAAGCATTTTATTCGCCACTTTCAACACATTTTGTGATTCATTTACTGATTTATTACAGAAAATTGTTGTCAGAAGCAAAGCTATTGTACAAAGCATCTTTATATGTATGTTTTAAAGTTAAAAATGTTGTAAAAAATATATTAGTATTCTTTTATTTAAGAATAACAATATGATACATTTATATTGCGCTAAAATGCAATATACATTATTCTGCAATATAAATTATTCTCAACCACCACCAATAAAGTTTAAACATTATTCTTTAGAAAAAAAACGGCGTTTAAACCCGTGTTGCGTGGAGCGAACAAGAAAACATATGCTTACATGCTTATTCGGCATATGATATCTTTTTTATTTAGTTTTACAGTTTTAAAAGTGGCAAAAAAGTTCTTAAAATCTAATGAATACTGGTTTTGTAAAATGTATATAACTGCAGATGCGTGCGTGGGATCCGGGCAGGTATCATTTTCCTCCAGACCTTGACGCATGGTCGCGGGAAGGCGAGAAATATATTTTTTTTAAGTTAAAATATTTTGCACAATTGATATATTACTTATGAATATTTTAGGAAATTATTTTTGACACACGTAGGTTATTACGTGTATTTTGGATTTTAATTTCATTACTGTGCCTATCCGTGGCCTCATCCGAGCGCACTTTCTCCGCCTTGCATCTTTTGAAGACATTGGTATGCAGCACCATGACCCAGAAAAGACTCACACACCTTTCCCTGATGCATGCCCACACAGAAATACTGAACTCCCTGGACATTCGTCCTCTAGCTCATGAGAGTCTTTGGAATCTCTATTATACAACCGGCGCATTTCGCGAGGCAAGTTCTTTTCTGCTCGAGTAAAGAGCGCGTTGATAATATGCGTATTAACGGAATGACATCGCGGGTTTGTTTATTACATGGATGCGCAGCAGCACAAAAACGCTTTTTAATATGAAAAATTAAAGGATTAAAATGTAACAGATTATTATTGAGTCTCTTGGACATAAATGATGACCAATTATGAGACGTTAGAAGGCGCAAAGAGCTGCTTCATCTGTAGCTAAGTAAATAAATGCTTTGCTTTAAACAAATGCATCTACTTTTAAATGTTTTTTTTTTTAAATGCTACCCAACGGATTTATTGTATATAATGACTCTGCACCTGTAGATATGGTGAGATGAGAAAACATTTTAAGTAATGCTTTTAAAAAAAACATTTCGCTGTCCAAGTGCTGAAATGGCTCTCCACACGTTTGTAAATTCTTTATCTTTTGTTTGTAACAAATAAAGTATTTTTACAGTACAAGCCTTATAAAGCCTATTCTAAAAATGTAATTATACACCATGTTTTTCTTTATAAAAGTATACAATATCAGAACTAAACCCATTATTATTTTTGTTCAAATTATGAATTATTTATATGTTTAAAAAAGACAGTAATAGTACTATTTAGTAAAAAAAGATCTATATAAAAATATACTAGGTATGTTAATGTGAGAATATTTTACATCTGTTAATCGACGTGTGATCTTAACTTAAAAACGAAAGTAAAATATGTTCGTCCGCATGGACATTGAAAACTGTGAAGTTTAATTAATATTATATGTTGTTATAATATTATATGTTGTATATAAATTGTAACGAAAGTAATTCCCCCTGGGATAAGTATTTTTGCTTCTGGTTAATAGCGCATATTCATCTGAGAACTGATGATGTCTGTGTGTTTCAGACCCTGGCTGTGTGCCCTGAAGTGTATATGACAATAAAGTAGTAAATCTCAATGTATTTATTTTTAAAATGTATTTTAAATAGGCCTATAGGCTCATAGGTTTTTTGGTTAAAAAAATTCACAGCACCCCCTGTTCAAAATGACTTCCAGCGGCCCTGCCTTGACGCTTTGTGTGTTCGACTTTAAATGGTGCGGCGCTGACTGGTCGGCGTATGACATCAGAGTACCGCGAGAGCAAAGGTAAAGTCGGACCATTTGTAACATTTCGACTTGCTCTCGCTGTACTTTGATGTCTTCGTTGCCGAACTGTCTGCGCAGCGCCACATAGAAACGCCCTTTGACTCTTTAAGGCAAAGTACCAGCAACATGAGAAGTGGTGGCACGCAAAAGAAAGTGAAGGTACGCAGTACGCTAAAATATAAAGTGTCTGTACTGCGAGCACTGGTATAGTTATTTACATCGTGTGTTGCTCTTTCACCATTGTGCACCCGCGCACTCGCTCTGTAGTTTGTAGCTCGCGCTCCGGCTTCGATAAACAATGCCCGTTTCTCAATACCAAGTAGGGGAGAGTGGGGCAAAGTGAGCCAGTGGGTAAGTTGACCCACCCCCTTTATCTAGGCAACCATACAGATTTGTAGCCGTGTGACCACAAATACAGGTAGCAACCATAATTTATATTTGGCTATGTTAAAGAGAAGGACAAATTAAAGAGTTATGATTAAAGTATGATTTTTTTAACAAAAATATTTTTATCCTATCAAAGTAAAATTTATACATACCAGGTATAAAGGCTGTTATGTTAAAGTAGATTTATCCAGGTCTAAATATTCATACCATAAATATTGGTGATAGGCTAATGTATAAAACCATGTGAATGATTTAGCTAAAGATTAGCCTGAATTACTAAGCTAGGCAGTTTCCCAAAACGGTGGCTGTGGGGCAAAGTGAACCAGATGGGGTAAACTGAACCAGGGGTTCAACCCCACCATGAGGCACTGTAACCATTGAACATGTTTCATAACAAAAAAAAATTCTGTGTAGTTTCGCACAACTGATTTGTTCATTTTTAAACATTTTAGAAAACATATCATGCTAAGACATTACAATATTAATTAATTTTTATGCATTTGGCGTTTTGCAGGTCCACACTGAAAAAACAAACATAACACTCAGAAACGTCCATTGACAATCTCCAAACAATAAGTTGTTCCTCAAAATCTGTATTTTCATCTGATACAGACTCAAACATGAGTGGATGACATCAGAGTACCGCGAGGGCGATTTAAAACCAACCTCCTCCGCTTTATTTCTCGCGGTACTCTGATGTCATCTGCTTGTTGGTTCTTGTGGCGCTGCGTAAAGTTGACCACACCTAAAAAATGTACTGCTAAACTCGACAGAAATGCTCTGTATACCAGCACCTCCTTTATTAATTGTATAGCAGGAAAAGTTCTATTTTACTTCTCAGCGTGATAAATAGCTTACAAGGTTTGGTGTGTGAGCGTGTGAACTGACAGAAATGCGTCTGTCTCATGGTGAATGCGTGGGACTTGATCGAGAGCCTAGGTTATATCAACATATGTCAAATTAAGTTACCTGATATCCACTTAATTTTATAAGTTATAAACATTCATTTAAAATAACATACAGCGTATGTATTAGGCCTATTTGCTTAAATTGCATTTTAACAAAGAAACTGCAAGGGTTGAAATTAAAACCCAACACGCTGGTGAAAACTGGATAAACCGGTTTTCTTTTGATTCCCTGATGATGAGGTGATTGATTAGCATTGGGGGTTGGCAAAGAATTGGCAGACCTAGGGGTGGGTGGTTTTTAATTTCTTGACTCTGTGTCACTGGTAGCTGCTAAAGCAAGCAGCTAAACCATGTACAATTAATTACATTTTGGAATTAACTTCCTTCATGTCTTTTTATTTATACACTGTAAAAAATATTTTCTGAATTTTTAAGTAGTTAGCATTAAATATGTTTACAAACAATTGGTTTACAAACTCTGGGATGTTTGTGATTATCATCATTCAGAAAAGTGGTGCTTGTGTTTAGACTTGTGTTTTACGTGATTAAATCATGAAGATTACATTAGTTTCTTTTCAGTGTAGAACAGTTTGTAATCAAAATGCAAAAATATAGTATATTTATAAACATCGCTGAAACAAAGAGTGAATTAAAATTAAAAAAGTAATAAAGTTAAAGCTGCTGATAATTTTGTTTATATTTACTAGCCTATTCTGAGTGAAAAATGTTTAGATTTTGTTAAGTAGCCTAATACTCCAATTTATTTCAGTGTAGGTTTCTCATTTTTATCAGCTTTCTTTTGCTTTTCAAAGGGCCGTCTACCTTTGCTACAGCCAGTGCTTTAATGTGGGCCGGTAGGCGCCAGTACTCAGTACCGCCACTTCCAAATATAGCTCTTGCGTACCACCACCTCTCCCTGCGCCCAGAACGTACTTCTAGCGTACCAGAACGCTCATTTGCACATCTGTTTAAATCAGAGGCTTAATTTAATCCTTTGGCTGCGCTGCCGCTTTTCAAAGCGCCCTTCACAATGCAAGCTACCTAAAGCCGAAAGTATACTAGGGACGTCCGCGTAATTCCTCCCACCGAGAGCAGAGACTACATTACCCATACACCTTTGAGTTTTACAAGTTAAAAGCGCATGCGTAGCTTTTGCTGCTGTCAATAGGCTTGTTCGACTTCATGCGGCGCCCCGAAAATCGACAGCCGGAAGACGTCACAGTATCGCGAGAGCGAGGCGAAATATGATTTCTTGAATCATTCTCGCGGTACTCTGACGTCATCCGGCTGTCGGTTCTTGCGGCGCCGCATGAAGTCGAACAAGCATAGTGTTAACAACTTGGTTTGGAGAGGTGTGTGAAACGTGCAACCATAGCTGCTCTGTTAAAATGAAAATACAATGAATACTTAATATGCCCTCCTGGTTTTAGACTCTGAGGAGTAAAAGACCAAGGTCAGAATCAAAGGACTCTCGCTGGCTGACATCCCACCAAGCCAGAATGATATCGCTGCAGGTACCCTTTTGTAGGTACGTGACAATCTCTGCTGTCGCGGCTGTCAGCTTGGTTCCCCTCGACGCAACTTCGGATTTCCTCAGACGATGTGCAGTGTAAAAACATTATTGAAATTGTATTAGACATACTTGCTAAACTACAAGTGAACGAAATTTAAATTAATTTGAACGACGCGCACAGGAGTTTTATCACCCGCAAAATGGAAAACAATGGGACAATATAAAGTGATGATTTTCGAGTTTCAAATGGCCAATATTTTGTTATTCTTGAACCCATAGACATGGTCTTGGTGTCCAGAGAGTATCTTTGCCCGACAGCGACAATATGTTATTAAAAAATAAATTACATCATTATGGATAAATGAGTGCTTGCAGAATATATGTATTTGAGAATGCTTATCAGTACTTTTTTGTTTCTTTAACTTTAAAGATGAATATTCTCCTTTAGAGATGGGCAATTTTCAGCAATAGCACATTATATTCAACATTTTGAGCTCATAAAAAAGATTTTTCGCTTATTTAAATGATTTTATGTTTTTATGCACGTTTAGTTTTGGTGCAATTTCATCAAAAGCTTATAATTAGGAAATACACACAACATGCTTAACGTATATTTTCCATATGTTAAAAATGTTGTAAAAATTGCGTATTCTTATATAATAAGAATAACAATATGATATATTTATATTGCGCTCAAAATTATTTAGAAATGGAAAAAGGAATTCTTCTCAACTACCACCAATAAAGTTTTAAAATTCTTCTTTAGAAAAACGGCATTTAAACCCACGTGCACCGAACAAGAAAACGTATGCTTACATACAGTCCGTGTATGATATATTTTTTATTTAGTTTTACATATTTTTATTTATATGCATTTACTAATAGTCTACCGTAAGGTCATAATATACACACTGTTAAAAATGATTCAGTGGCTTTGTAAATATCTCTAAAATAAATGATTAAAGTAACTTAATAAAATCTCTTAATGCAGTTATGCGATTTTTTTAGTTGGAAAATAAATTACTTAAAATAGAACAGATATTTTGTTTAAAATGTACATATATTATTTGATGTATACGCCTTAATAATATAAGTATTACATTTACAGATTATTTTAGTCAATATATTTAAAAAGGTCAGAGTAATATATTTAAGTTTTTTAAACTGTAATAATTGCATATTTCAAATTATTATTATTTCTATTTGACATCAAAAATGTGTAAGTTTTACGCCTAACTTGAAGTATGATTTACTTATATTTTTACATTGATATTATTTGAGTAAATGTAGGCAAAAAATAAATTAATAATAAGTAGAAAAAATGTCAATTTTAAACAATCACATAGCCAACGGTTTTTAATCAGCAACAAAGAAACTGCACATTTTGCCGATGACAAACACCTCAGAAACTCCTCCAATTTATGAATATTTACACTCACAATATGATTTTATTTCCTTAGTACAAAAGTATAACATATTATACAAATTCTCAGTGAAATGTATTAAACACCATTGCTACTTTTTATCGTGTTTCATACCATGTAAAGGGAAACATGATAATATAAAAAGTAGCCTACTGTTCAGTAATGCAGAAAAGCGCAACAGAACCATGTTAAAGCTATTAAAACGTTCAGATGCAAAAATGAACTAAATGTAAAATTAGATAAACTAGTTAATGATATTGCGTAAATGCGCTCGGTCTCTTCAAAGGTCTTCGCGAATTATTTTGTTATAAGACTCGATTATCATACATCACGTCACGTCGCTTCTACTGTAAGTACACGGAAAAAATAAGACAAATGATGCGCGTTTGAGTCGGATTTTTATGAAGAATATGTGACTGTTTATGTAACTGGCAAAAGAAAACTTCGCCAACAAAATGTTTGCCAAAAAGCATGCATTTGTATGACATCAAAGTCTATCGCCTAAACATTGATAATCCGTGTCATGTTACTTCAATATCATACAGTATACGCTAAGCATGAAGTCGAGCACACACATTGTCGTCAGTATGGCCTACATGAAACACGCCTGCCCTCTACAGGTTTTTATATTTCCTGCGTCCCCCACCGAACTCCCCTTCTGCGGGATCTCGCAGAATTTCGGAAGTCTCCGCGGCATTCTGCTCTCAGAAACGCGCATTTTTAAAGGCCACATCTGTAAGAGGTAAATATAATACGTGAACTTGGAGCACAAATGTTCAGCGCATGTGCACAATGTATTTTTGCATCCGATTTAGAAAATACTATGATTCATGCGTTTACATGCATACTTTTCTCCTGCTGATCGGATCACAGATCGGAGTACACCACTTCAATACGATCCAATTTGCATCCAATCGTCCTCAATCATATTGATTAAGGTGTTTACATGACGACTTTTCAATACGATTGAGCCATCAATATGATTACAAACGGATTATTTGGTTGCATGTAAACGTACCTAATTTGGGGTGATACCGGGTTGCATATTCACCTTATGGTTTGAAGGAGTCTCATCCTCTTCGTTATCATCTTCCTCACGAGCAAATGTAGCCTTACAAAACACCAAAGGACATTTAATAGGACAGAGGACACATGAGAGTAATATATGAAAAGATATAAGAAAAGAGACAAAATGAGAGCATGACAAAGGAAATGTATTAAATATTTGATTTGAAGGACAATATCTCTCAATTATAGCATAACATACCATTTGTTTTGATGTCCACATTTTGTGTGTCTTTAACCACTGACTGGTACTCTGCCTTTTTTTACCCAAGTCTCTCTGTATTGAAGTAAAGCAAAAGTAATTATACAACAGTATCTTGCAGAGTATAAAATAATAACATAAATGAAAGCATCAAAATATTTATAGACTTTCCTTTTTAATAAAGGAAATGTATTTGTTAAAAATAAGTTAGCTGATTAACTTAAACCTATTTCTGTCAGATGAACTTTCCTGTCAGTAAGGAATCACCTCAAAAATACATTGTTGTAGATATTTTTGCTATCAAACGAAATTGTTTTTTTACAACTTTACTCACAGGTTGTGGTTTTATAACGTGTATCAATTCGGAGATCGGTCCTATCAGACTGCTGTGCAAGCGCTGATCTGAGTTCAGTTTAAGGCGCGAGGCGCGTTTTGTTAAATTTTTCCATTTATGTTAGCTCAACATTTAAAAATAGCTGTCTGCGTAGCATGTTAAACATGACTTATCAAATAAACATGTTTAACAGTTACCATGAGGCGACTTAAAACCTATAAAAGTTAAATAAACGAATTAAATGAAATTCACTTACCGTTCACGTTGAGTATTTGTGCTGGAAACGCTTTCCAACCGCCTTTAGGCGGTTTGTTCCTCGTTGTCCACAAGACCAACCGTCTTTGGGTCACTTAACATTTATTATACTTCCCATATTTATCCAAACCAACTCTTACATGGTTTTCTTTTATCCATTTAATGAGCAAGGTTCAACTTTCTTGTCTTATTTACCTCAGACAGCAAGTTGCAACGGATAAAGAGCGCGAATCACATTAAACCAGATCAACTGACAGACGTACAACGTCAGAGTTCCGCGAGAGCGATTTGAAAGCAGACTCCTCGAATCGCTTTCGCGATACTTTGACGTCATCGTCAGCCTGTCAGTTCTTTTGGCGCCGTATGAAGTCGAAAAAGCCTTTTGACTGGATGATCTGGATGAATGAATACGACAGACTGTAAAAAAAAGATGAATACACAGAACAGATTGGAACCGCCTAGAAAAAAAGAGGAGTGTGCGCGTGTGTGCCTGCGTGCGTGTGTGCTTGCGCATGCTCACTGGGATTGGTTAAATGCGGATCAATATACCCCTTATTTGCACAGCAGAGCCATCAAATAATTCTGTGTTCCTTGGATATGCAAGATTGCAATGAATGCATATTTTTTTCATGATAATGCACTGTAACTAACAGGGTGGCTTTTTTCCAGGTTGATGATGACAAGGTGATGACACAAAGGAGCTTCCATTGCCTTTATTGCAACTAGGACTGACAATAATGTCTGCAAACCCTTCTCCAAATATTAAGTCTTATTCTATTACAACATTGCCACCTGCCAGCAACCAAATATCTGTTTAAAAATATGTTGTCAATTTTTGTAAATAGATCATTTTGTCAAAATAAAGATTAAAAAAATCTGCCACCACATTTGTGTGTATATTGCCTTTATGCAGATTTCAAATGTATTTATATAATTTATCATTGGAACCAAAGTACACATTATCACACTTGTTGATGCACAGTAAAGCCGAAAGTTGATGTTTACGCAAACATTAGCCTACTTGTGGTTTGGTAACATGTGATCCACATGTTGAAACTATTGCATTATATAAGACATTTCTCACATGTGCTTTATGTTATAACATGTTCCACATGTGCGCTATTATGTTGCAGCATGTGGTGAGATGTTGTTCACACGTGGTAATATTGTCCACATGTGAGCACATATTTTCCACATGTGAGCACATATTGTCCACATGTGAGCACATATTGTCCACATGTGAGCACATATTGTCCACATGTGAGCACATATTGTCCACATGTGAGCACATATTGTCCACATGTGAGCACATATTGTCCACATGTGAGCACATATTTTCCACATGTGAGCATAAATTGTCCACATGTGAACACATGTTGTCCACATGTGATAACATGTGATAACATGTGGTCACATGTGACCACATGTGAACAACATGTGAAAAACATGTGAAATGCATGTGCTTTTTCTGTAAGGGATGACTGTCAATCTCCCTCTGACTTGGGCTCCATGTAAGATCTCACCTTGTGAGGTCTCAATGATCCTAAGAAAGGTGAGATATCGGGCCAGAACTACACGGGAGGAGCTGGTCGATGACCTGAAAAGAGCTGGGACCACCGTTTCCAAGGTCACTGTTGGTAATACACAAAGACGTCATGGTTTGAAATCATGCATGGCGCGGAAGGTTCCCCTGCTTAAACCAGCACATGTCCAGGCCCGTCTTAAGTTTGCCAATGACCATTTGGATGATCCAGAGGAGTCACAGAAGAAAGTCATGTGGTCAGATGAGACCAAAATAGAAGTTTTTGGTCATAATTCCACTAAACGTGTTTGTTGGGAGAACCAGCAAAATAGCAGGGTGTTCAAATCTTTATTTTCCTCACTGTATGTGTAAATAGTATAAATTTTTTACATATTTGTATAAATATACGTTTATGGGGCGGTTTCACAGGGTTAGATAAACTAGGAGTTAGTTATACATTTAAGTCGTTTTTTGAAACATACATTACAAAAACAATATTGGTGTGTATTGTGGCAACAATGGAACTGATATATGTTAAGATGTGTCAATGCAAATTGTTTTTAAATTAAGGCATTTCAAAAATGCATTTTAGTCTGGGAATATAGCCTCTCTCTGTGAAACCGCCCCATAAAACAAGGTTTCCCTATAAATATAAATACAATTAATTTTATTCTGATTTCACACATATATTTATAAAAATCTCACTCTCTCTTTCACACACACACACAAGCGCGCGCACGCACACGCACAGTGACAGCAGTGATAATGAACTGGGCTACTCAGTCTCTCACACAGAGGAAAACCTGTCCTGTGCAGGGTCTCTCTCTCCAATAACAGCTATTAATTCTTGTCTGCGCTGACTTGATGGAAGGCTAACAACATTTTATATTGTTGATACACTCTAGACTGTGGCTACATGTTCTCAATTACTGATGAAAGATAGATGGTAACCTGGTTACAAATGGGCTGCACTGCTTAGATGATGTCAAGCAGCTTTATCAGACACTGATGTGTGTTCACTACTCTCACTCTTTGTCTCTCTCTCCTC
Source organism: Paramisgurnus dabryanus (assembly GCF_030506205.2). Lineage (NCBI taxonomy): Eukaryota > Metazoa > Chordata > Actinopteri > Cypriniformes > Cobitidae > Paramisgurnus > Paramisgurnus dabryanus. The sequence goes on along the minus strand of NC_133338.1, from coordinate 32,993,213 downwards.
TCTCATCTGCCACTGCACAATTACACAGTTCTCCACAGTAATGCCTTGTTTTGTACTTAGACACACATACACGTTATATTGTCTTGCAATTAGGAGATATCAACATTGAGTCTTTTGCTAAAACAGTGGAGCACAATGACTGTTTTGACATGTTTTAGCAGCACAGGCCCTAAAAAACTGCTTCAAGAGGACAGCAGGAGCACTTAAAACACAAACGCACAAAACATGTTCGCTTCATCTGAAGATATTAAACCATCAATCTTATTCCGCATTAAAATTCCTTTCATCTAAAGAGTAAGGCCACACTAGCATGGCTCGCAAACGGATCAATTTCATTATCAAAGAAACTGTGGCAGGAACTGCTGGGCTAAAGCGTTTTTTTTTTAAATATTAATTCAACACATTAAAACGACTATTTTCTTTGAGCATCTTAACATGAAAGCTGTAACGCACATCCTTTAAAGTCTGAGAGCTTAAAGATGAGGTGAGAGTGTGAGGTGTTCATTCGAAAAATAAACATCTGTATTTATCAGCACATCTTACCCTGTGTGTATATCGAGGTCTACTGCTTGAATATAAATGCATTCTTACATAATGAATGGGTTAAAGACAAACATCAGAGTCTTTGACATCAGAAGTGTGTTTCACGTCATTCTCACTGCTGCACAAAGCTTCCTTTTAAACAACCTCAATTTATTCCTAGATAATAATTAAAAGATTTTCAGAAAAGAAAGTCTTTCAATAGAAAGAAGGGATTTTAAAACAGAGGTGGGACTAAAGAACGAAGAGATGAAACATCAAATCTTCTTCAGTCAGAAAGAGGGTCATTAAGCAAAAGCTAGCCTTTCTCTAAAGATCTTAATGAATTAATCATGCATCACGGCCTCTTCACCCTTTTACAAGTACACGCACGCTAATACATGCGCACAGCTGCTGTGTTGTTTATAAGGTCCATTTGAGATGTCTTATAATGCATTGTGTCATGGGGTATTGGGTCAGGCCGATGGAAATTAAACTCTTCAGACAAGATAAACATTATATTACATCATTACCCTTTACAACGCATGTAAATTAAAACCATTATCTAAGCGATTATCCATTCATCGTCACCTCTATCACTCACTCACTCCCTCAACCTCCCTTGCCATATGTTTGCCTCTCGACCATTCTCTTTTCTCTCTCTCTCTCTCTCTCTCTCTCTCTCTCTCTCTCTCTCTCTCTCTCTCTCTCTCCTACAGTTTGGCTTTGCGCTCTTTTGTCCTATCAGAATGTGACTGTTTGAGTTGCCCATTTTCCACTGCTGAATTAAACATTAATGCTCTCTGACAGCAATAAATAACATTTAGCACAATGGGGATCTAATAATGACCTGACTCTAGGCTGAGCCCCATCAGAGTCCTTCCTTTGACAACTGCTGAAATGTCATTATCAGGCAGCTGTCTGAGACAACTGTATCTGAATAACTTCAGCACGGGAAGAGCTTTGATCTCTCCTGTGAACGATATTGCAGAAGTGATCTGTTTAAATTACATTTTCTCTCACTTCTCTGACCAGGTTATCATTAGAATCATTTCCCAGGCCAGACTTGTGTGCTAATAAACACAGATTAATAGTGCTTTTTTTATGACAAAAAGGCATGCCAGTGACCATTGTCTGTGTGATTTCATCCCACGGTGTAAAAAAGGTATCAAAAATAATATGTCATATAGGCATGGGCTGGTTACAGATTTCAAGGTATACGGAGGTCATACTTCAAAAAGTCAATGTTTTAAAGGGGACATGTCACAATAATTATTTAAATCTTTGGTGTCTCCAGAGTACATATGTGAAGTTTTAGCTCAAAATACCATATAGACAATTTATTATAACATGTTAAAATTGCCACTTTGTAGGTGTGAGCAAAAATGTGCCTTTAAAATGCAAATGAGCGGATGAAGTGCAAACACGAATCACAATGATAGTTGTTAGATGCAATTCAAACTCAGTTGTGCTGTCAATTATTTTTTTCTCCCTCTCTTTCTCTTTGCAATAAATGGCTGTGCCGTGGTTGGATATTAAGGGGCGGTATTATTGTAATAAGATCTCCTTATGACATCATAAGGAGAGCCAAATTTCAATTACCTAATTTTTCACATGCTTGCATAGAATAGTTTACCAAAATTAAGTTACTGGGTTGATCTTTTTCACATTTTCTAGTTTGATAGAAGCACTGGGAACCCAATTATAGCACTTAAAACATAGAAAAAGTCAGATTTTCATGTCATGGCCCCTTTAAAACCAATACAATTTTCTGTGATACCGTTTCCAAGGTATGAGCTTTTGAAGGTATGTTTACACTGAATAAGTGGCGGCTCGTGACTGCTCTTCCGAGGGTCGCAAATTCAAAATATGTGTTGGGAGTGTCGTGTGTTGCTTGTTTTTTTTAAATGTGTGTTTGTTGTGTCATGTGAACCATGTGCATCATGTGTTTTGTCAAAATAAGTGCCTGCTGCACACGCGTCAAAATCGTTTATGATAAAAGAGATGCTCACGTTCACAAAATACATGCAAGACACTCCCTTATCAGTAAACTCTGATTACGCATTAGATTATGCGAGTATCTGGCAAACGTGACCGTCTTTTTTATCATAAACCCTTTTGACGCATCTGCAGCAGACACGTGATGCACATTTGACAAGACACGTGATGCACATAGGTTCATTTGACGCGCCAAACACATATTTTGAAATTACAAACCACACACGTGATGGGCTACATAAATGTTGTGACGAACTTCACATCGTGCGCCCTTGAAAAAAGAAGTCACCGGCCGCCACTGCATTGAATATATAGTACAAAAATATATTTTTTGAAAGATTTACCTGGCATGTTCTATGTTGTTTAAAAATAAAATGCACAGTATTGTGTCCAGTTGAAAAGTTGTTGTTTGTATACACAGACATTTGAAGATAACACATTTTAGTTTTGCAATGGCAATACCGCAACACTGTGAAACCGTGGTATTTTTGCTTAAGGTTATAATACTGCCAAAATCTCATACCAGCCCATGCCTATTGTCTTACATATCTTATACTGTAGTATCTTTTACACTATTAACAACAACCCTTTAAATAGTTTAAGAATTTCAATGACTTAAGATGCATAATCCTAACAAATTGTCAGAAATTAAGCAAACAATTTTTCATACACAACTTTTCTGCACATGCAATGAGTAAAACGTATGCAGCAGTATAAGAATATACAGTATGAAATGCAATGCTATCTATTCAAATACATTTAGCAGCAAAGGAAACAATGAGCTGTCAGGTAAAATATATGAGAATACTACATAAAGTTTTTTGCTTTAAACAACAGAAACCCAAGATGCAAGCATGCATTTTCACCCAATCTGCTGCTGTTATAGGCAATGTAGTGTTGACTAAGCATACAAATATTTTTATGATGTTGATAGTTCAAATATGCTCTCTTTGAAATAAATAAACATTAAGTGTGTTGAAATGTCTGGATTATAGTTATTAAATGCAAATGAGGTTAAAGGTGGCCGTTTAGCATTTATGTCTTTTTATAAGGGTCCCTTTATATTTGCACAACTATTTAAGGTTAAATAATAAAACAAAAATCTAAAATGGAGAAAGCAGCCTGGTTAAAGTGCAACTATTTCATTGCTAAAAACAATGTTAATTTGTATATTTGGTATAATACAATATACAATAAAAAACACATTATATTCCACATACCGTACATTTTTGTAGCTCCAGATATCCTGCCTTCCTCAAACGCATTGATTTTGCACAAAACTCATCGATTTGAAAAGTGCATGTCCCTGATTGGCCAGCTAATCTGTACATTGTGATTGGCTGAATACCTCTGACGTCAGCCGGAAATGTGACGCTCCTTACCATATTTTAAAGATTCGATCACAATGCAATGCTAACAGGAGTTAACTTACAGGCTGTGAGTCTGAAGCGTGAGGAATTATGATAATATCGGTCTTGTCTATAATCAATCCCAGGAAGTAAACTGTTGCACAATCCGTGTGTTGGCTGTAATCAAAGAACAGAGGTTTACTTTAAATACAATAACTTGTGTCATTGTTTACCCTGGGGTTTGTACCTTTTGCATATTGTGAACATGTACTTATACACACTTACACACCAAAGGAAATGTAAAGTCTTTAATCGGACAATAGCTGTTCTTTAGATGCATTTTCTATTTCAATCACAGCAGTGTAAAAGTAATTCAATTTCTCCAGGTTGTTGAGTAGAAAGTGAAAAACACCTACTGTTTGACACATTGTCTTATTCGCACGTTTAACAATTCCAGGCAGGTGTGCAATTTCAGGTAACACATACACATCATAGCAATTGTGTTTTAAATCATGTTATGCTTTTAAGCATCTCTCAATGTAATGACTAATTCTCTCGCTTTTTCCTAACGCCTTTCACATCTTTTCTATTACACTTCTTTGTTTTTCAGAGGACTTGACGAAATAGGTAATCTGTTCCAGGCAATAAATAGTGCAGGCGTTACATAATCGGTCTTCTGGAGAAGTTTGCAAAAGTCATAATATTGAGAGAAAATGTCAGATGAGACATTACACTGATTCATTCGTACTACTCTACATTAACAGTCCATACAAGAGTGACACTGATGACTTTTAGTGCATCTGACACCATCTCCCCTGTGTGTTCCCTCTTCACTTAAACATGTAAGACATGAATTCATATGCAGTAGAGACAGAGAGATAGAAGTTAAAAGAGACTTACTGTAGAGTTTTAATATCACCAACCATCCATACACATGTCTATCTCATTCCTTTCAGTTTATTCGCTCTGCAAGTCACTTGAAGAAGAGAAATAGAAAAAATTACAATAGCAAGGTGCAATGTAATAAAACATTATTTATTAATGATACAGCATACAGAGTGTTTCTGTAGCATGCTGCTAGCAATGTCAAGGTCAAGGCTTTAATTCACAGGTAACACACAAGCTAATAAACTCTTGGCTTGAATCCACTATGGTTGCTGGATAAAAGATCATGCATAATTGTAAAAGCACTGTAAGACCTATTCATACTTTTCAACAGTCATTATAATAAATTATTTAAGCAGGACTATGATACACATAGCCTGTCCATTTTATTCAGACATAAACCTCAAAATCACTTGCAGCAGTTAGTAAAGAGTCTATGTAATTGTTTTAAGTACAAAGGACAATAGCAGGCTAAGTGACTGACACTAGCAGCTCTGCAGTGTTTATAGACGTCTGACAGCAAAGAAACACTGAAGGTTCTGGATCATACAGCTGTGTTTAAACGTCTGTCGATCTGTCAGTGCTCTTCTCAAACTACCTTCTGTTTGCTGTAGCAGCGCTTGGCAACAGAGCGATCGGATCGGCAGGCTTCATATACAAGTGCTGAAACCCGGCCAAAACTGAACATGGAGTCAAATCATTTACCACCCTCCTCTCTATATCACAGCAATTTTACAAAAGTGAGTCATTATTACATGTCAAGGCAAGCTTTTTGAGAGATGGGGTGACGGTTGTTTCAGTGTGTAGTAGGATAAAGCGTTCTAGTAATGGAGGTTGGTGTTTATAACATGAATGAGATAAATAAAGCTGCATATGGATGGGATTAATTGACTTTTTTTGAATAGGAACTCATTTGGGGCATTGGCACTGTCGGTGAACCAAACCACTTCCATTTGATTTCATACAGCTGCATGAGAATCAAACCACTGTTGCTTTGAGAGGTCTGTTGTAGTTTCTTGCGGTCTAAAACATGATTGATATTGTAGTGTTTTTGTACAGAACTGGTCATGCTTAAATTGGTTCAGAGGTTCAACTGCGCTATGAAGGAGAAAAGGATGCATTGTGTGTTCTGTTGGAAAGCACTGTCAGTACAAATATATCTGAAACGATGTAAGGTCATTGAAATGGATTCTTACGGCACTGTTTTTCAATGCTGGCCAGCAGTGTTTAATAGCCATGCTGAAAAGCCCAATTCACCAGCGTATTTTGTGTTTTGGACTCCTGCTTCTAAATTAGCTTACCCAGCTAGATTTCTTTGGTCAGCCATTATAAACAGCTGGGTTAAGTTGGTCAAATAGCTTGACTAACCGACTTAGACCAGCATGGGAATTCAATCATGGGTCAACATGGTCTTTTCAGCAGGGTGGTTTAAATTGACATTTGGAAAACAAGTGTGACTTTTTCTTTTTGCAGGACATACAGAACATGGAAACGGTCCTTTATGTATTCAAGAGTCTATAGGTCACTTTAATCCTGAAAATAACAAATGTTCATCAAAGTGTCAAATTGGTTTATCACACATCTTTCGAAGTGTGAAGGTATTTTGAGCAACTACTCATGAAGCAGTTCTATTTCCAGATATTGTATGTAAATGCATAAAAACAGCAGTCATTTCCTTTGGGTTTTATTTTTAACACAGGCATACATAAAATACCTAACAAGCACTTATGTCCTGTTTCACAGACAAGGCCTTGGTTAAATTAAGATGTTTAAAGAGCACATGCACTTAATGTAACACATTTTGTGTATTTGGTATAATACAATGGTGTTCAGGTGGTATATGGTAAAAAAACATTATTTTCCACATACCATAAATTTTTGTAGCTCCAGATTTCTCTCTCTTCCTGAAACGCACAAATTTGAAAAGCTCTGTTGGCCAGCTAATCTGTACATTTTGATTGGCCTGAATATCTCTGAAGTCAGCAGGAAATGTGACGCTCCTTACCATGTTTAAAAGATTTGGTTGCTAACAGGAGTCAACTTCCAGGCTGTGAGTCCGAAGTGAGAGGAATTATGAAAATGTCGGTCTACATCACCAATCCCAGGGGGTAAACTGTAAACTGCCTACAATTTGTGTGTTTGTTGTAGTCCAAGAAAAGAGATTTACATTGGAGACGGTAATTCCCGTCATTGTTTTCTTTGGGGTGTGTACCTTTTGCATATCATAGGTGCTCTTTGTTTGAAAACATTCCTTGTTACTGGTTTGTGTCTTGAGAAAAATCAATGGCAATGGCATGTTTAAAGATCTGTACGTGAAAGTTATTTTCACTTGAGACAGTTCCTCCAACATGTCATTTAGCCTAAGACTGGACTTAAGCCTTGTCTGTGAACCGGAGGATTGTATTGGTGTTAAAGTGTATGTGGAAAAACATTTCCAAGTATGCATTTCTAAAGAATTATAAATCTGTAGCAGAAAAGTTTTTCATCATGAATTCTGCAAACTTCAAATGATTCAAACGCTGCCTGGATACTGGAAAGAGAGCAAAATCAAAGCCAAAAAGTCCATGTGTTAGAACAAAAGAGACTGTGGCAGATTATGTCTCTTTAAAGCATAATTTCTTTTTACAGTTTCATGACTCCTTTATTAAATCACAGAACTCATCCCATCTGTGCTGTTGGACAGAAGTTCATACAGAATTCATACTCATAAAGGGCAGAAAGGTGGTGAGCCCATCTGCCATGTTTAATTTATGTTGAGCTCTGAGCAGCCTGTCGCACAGGTCGAGATGTGTCAGAAAAGCTTGTGTTTCAATCAGAAAGTATGAAGTTGCTATTTCTCTATTAGACACAAGTGGAGCCACAAAGAAAAGGACAGATAAATGCACACTGATTAAAATTAAAATTGCTTTTGTATCTCTTCATTTCAATTTTGAATCAGTGATTATTAAAGGATGTGTGTGTCTTTGTATGCCCCGCTCTCTCTCCCTGCACACCAATAACAATGCAAGTAGATGAGATTAATGCATACTGATAACTTCTGAGGCAGACACCTGAACTCAGAAGAAGCCACAGTTAAGCCTAAATTATGTTTTTATAAAGATGAGTATTGTAATGATCCCCTCCATCTCCATTTAGGGATGGGCGGTATATCAAGTTATAGTAGTATATTGGTATTTCTTCCCAGTGGGATACGAGACGAGACAATACAGTCTATATCGGTATAGTCTGATATAACTCTCCTTCTTTGCGACAGAAGATCTGCTAGAAATGTACACCGAGGTCAGACATAAGCTTTCCAACCAGCCCACATGTTGTGCAGTTGAATATTTTCAAACAGGAAGAATAAAGGTGTAAAGGTGACTCATAAGAGTTTTCACTTGCATGTAAACATTTATTCCACTTTTTTGTATATTGACATGCATCACATTAACAAAAAAAAGTTTATATTTGACCCAACAATAGGCTAAAACATCCCAGCATAGGTTAATTCACAACCAAAGGGGCTGGGCTCATCTCTTTTTGACCCAATGCTTGGTTGGAAATATGTAAATTTTGGTTAAAAACTCTACCTGTTGTACAATACTGACACAAGTCTAAACGCAAAACAATTCTGGGTTGTTTTTCACTCATGGTTAGGTCAAAAAGGGACAAACCCTTGATTTATAAATTGATTTTTAACTCTTTCACCACCAGCGTTTTTTTTAAAAGTTGCCAGCCAGCGCCAGTGTTTTTCATGATTTTCACCAAAGTTTAATGCCTTCCAGAAAATGTTCTTCTTTAAATATATAAACATACAATATACCAAATGAAAGAACAGACCCTCTGCTTTCAAAAAAAAAACCGTTTCATCCTACCTTCAGTGGTTCTTTTGTAATCAGCTTTTGAATATGAGTAGGTTTCTGCAAAAACACCACATTTTGAGCAAAAAGCAGGGATAATTCCATTTTTGTGACGGACTTTTCATAGAGATCCCATTCAGAGCGATCTTTAAAACAGACACGGACATGCAGCCGCTTGCCATAGGGCAATACTTCCAGGTTTAAAAAGTTGCGGAAGGGCCACCTGGTGGATAATAGCGGTATTGTGGAAAGACGGAAAATCTCGTCATTGGCGGAGAAGCGTTTTCTCTTAATTGACGAGATATCTCGTCAATGGCGGTGAAAGAGTTAAAGTCTTGCATTTTGTGCAGATATATGCACGTTGTATAATACATTTATGTTGTATATTAGGTTTAATACAATATAGAGTGCGTTACATAGAAAGCGCTTCAGTTTATGTTTATTAACCCTTTATTTTCAGTTCATCACACAGCTATTTCTGTTAGAGGTTTCTGTTAAAAACATTTAATTCATTAATAATTTAGTATGTTTTCATTTTTCTGTCCTAGTTTCTTCAAGATGAAGTTTAATTTGAGTGTTTTTAAAGGTCCCATTCTTTCTGTATTTTTGAAGCTTTGATTGTGTTTACAGTGCGCAACATAACACATGTTCATGTTTCACGTGTAAAAAAGCGGTATTTTTCACACAATTTACTTATCTGTATAGAGCTGTTTTCACTGTCCTAAAAACATGCTGATGTCTTCCTTGTTCTATGAAGTCCCTCCTTCAGAAATACGTAGCGAATTCTGATTGTGTAGCTTGTTTGGTGTGTTGTGATGTTGACGTATTCCTGTAGGCGGAGTTTAGTCAAAAACTGTTTTATTGACATCATTCAATCGGGAAGTACAGTAGAGGGCTGTACTCCAAACCAGCCATTCGCTATAGGCTTCGAAGAGGAATTCTGTTAAAGGAGCATTTCACCCCTAGAAACATTAATATTTATTGAAAGTGTGTCATATTTGTAGTCGAAATGTAATTTGGTGCCTATTTGAACAAGAAAAGGGGTGTTTGTAGTCTCACCCCTCAACAAAGATATTGGACTCCCTTCTTTCAATGATGCAAAATGATGATTTTTACTTCATTGAAAGAAGGAAGTGCAAAACTGTAATCTGTATTTTTCCTGTCTCAGCGGCAATTGAGAAAATTATGCATGACCATTCAAAAACATGACTGGGGTTCTAACTATACAAAGCTTTATGCAAATGGTTGAAGTGTCCCTTTAAAGAAAATATATCGCCTGGCAGTGAACTTTGAGCTTTATCATTTTGCAGGTATTATTTATGCTATTATAGCAACATTACACACTATCTAAAGTTTGAAAAATAGGATCAGGGAGAACCTTTAATAAAAATATTTTCATTTTCACCATGACACACGCCCCGCCCCTTTCATTGCCCTGCCCCCAGTTAATCAAGTACTCGTTTTTCAGACCTATGGATTAATCAAAATGAAAAAATGACATGCATGCACATCCCTAGTTTCAACACAAGGTTAGGCCAAATACGGACATTTTCTAGGTTGATTTAACCCAAAGGATGGGTTTGTCCCTTTTTGACCCAACCATGTTTTGAAAACAACCCAGCATTTTTAGAGTGTCCTTCCTTATCAGGCATAAACACTACAGTGCAGTATAATTAAAAGTGCAATGCATTGTACTCACATTCATAAACCGTGACATATAAAACATTTGCCTTGTTGTATAAACATCTTATTAAAAAGTGTCTCAGCAGTGTTTCATAAAGCTTTAAACCACACAAAAAAGTAACTGAGGTTTTCTACTTTATTTGATGAGAATCAGCATTTTCAAGCTACGGGTTCCCTCTGGAATTTTTAATAGGTTTTTTAAAATAGCACTTTTTGATTTATGAGTAAAACAAAGCTGGTGGCTCACATTACTTGAAGATACTTTTGAAGAGTTTTGTTCTAACATCAATTACACACCGTGTAATGTTGTTTTTAAATATGTTAGATTGGGCATGAATCATATATCCTCTGTGTACTGGCAAACAGAAGCAGAAATGTTCGTATAATACGGATAGTTCTGGCTCTAAAACGCATGGCCTCTTGTGGCTTATTGCTTTATTTTACTGCCTGGAGCAGGAACCTCAGCATTTACAGAGCTGAGAGGATTGTGTTATACTGCCATTCATATCAAACATTTACCACAATCCAACAGTGTACGATTGTATTAAACATACTGTTATATGGCTCTGATATTACCAATCACACAGTGCCCAGAATTACTACCATTCAAATTAATAATGTATATTGTCTGTCAGTGCTAGTGATTATATTGTGTGTTTACAAATAGTGGGGCCTGTTATTTCCATCTCCGTTTAAAGGAAAGGATCGCGGAAATGAAAAGAATGGCACTTCTGTGTGCCAGTGCATAAAAATGCTGCTTGTGCTTGGAATGGGAACGTCTGATGAAAGGAACACAGAATGAACTGGGGGATGGGGCAAAAAGAGAGAGGAAAAAAGGAAAGAGGACTGAAGAAAAAGGTGGGGGGAGAAGTTGTTTTCTGAACCCTAAGACATGAACCTGGCAACCCCATTATTCACTGTTTGAAAAGAATATAGGCACTTCATTGGTTCTCGAATCAACACACACACACACACACACACACACACACACACACACACACACACACACACACACACACACACACACACACACACACACACATTCTGGTTTCCATGTTTTGTGGGGACATTCCATAGACGTAATGCATTTTATACCATACAAACTGTATATTCTATTCCCCTTACCTACCCCATTCCCTAACCCCAACCATCACAGAAACCATTCAGCTACTTCACATTTTCAATAAACATCATTCTGTTTGATTTATAAGCTTGTTTCCTCATGGGGACATCAAAATGTCCCCACAAGGTCACAAAAACACTGGTATTCCTATCTTTGTGGGGACAATTGGTCCCCACAAAGTGATAATTACCAGGTACACACACACACACACACACACACACACACACACACGTACAGATTCCCTTTTTTGCTGGGAGAAGCTGTGGACCGGGCAGCACCTCTCTACCCACATATAATATTTCAGTTATCAGCACTGGTGCACTCACCACAGATATAACAGGAATCAGACAGCAGTTAGCACATGTGCTCTGACATGTTGAGCGGTGATGCTCACAGTCATCTTCAGCCATCATTTTCTTTTCTTTCTCTCAGATATGAAAATGATATAAAATCGGTCTTCATTGTGCACCTGACATACATGATGATGTACAAATAAAAAGCTCATCAGAATAGGCAAAGACGAGTGAATGCTTTGCATATTAATTTGCAACTTTCCTACTGAAACAAACCCAGCTGCTTGCTGGTCTAAGCTGGTTTAGGGAAGTTAAAAAGTGCCAAATTCTCTAAAAAAAAAAAAAAATAGTAAAATCAGCCTGGCCAGGGTGAAAACCATATAAGGTGCCATGAAGTTAAAACAACTTGGTTATGCTACTCAATTCAACCTAATATTTTAAATGTTGACTTACGACAAGTTGAAACTGACTACATTTACATGTACACCAATAATGCGATTATTTTTAACTCTTTCCCCGCCATTGACGAGATATATATATATACACACACACACACACACACACACACACACACACACACACACACACACACACACACACATACATACATATTTTACCAAATTAACGTTAACTTAACAAATTAAGTTACAGTGTAGTCTATGCAGTTTATTGTTTGTTTATTATGCAGGAAAATCACATTTTACTCAGTTCAGAAAGTTCCAAAAACCATGTTTATCCGTCCATGAAGCAGTTAGCTATTTTTGTCTAACAAAGGTTTTTTTATATTGTTTTAAAAAGAACATATCCAAGGTTAGGACTAAACGCACTGTATGTGAACATTGTGTACACACGCTTGACCACACTGACACACACACATAACTATGCGTATATGAGCTCTTATCAAACAAACAATGCTTCTTTTTTACCTCTAAATGAAATGCAGTAATTCAATTACACTGTATGAATCCCAATCCTACCCTTATTTTTTTATTTTAATAGTAATTCAAAGCACAACAGCATAATTATGAGAAGGAGTAAGAGACAGAGAAATAGAGAGATTGGGGGGGTCTGTTTGCCTAGTTAGCACATATCAGCATCACAAAGCCATGAAAACGTTGCTAACTATTACAGAACATAAGCATCAATCAGGATGACTATGACAGTCTTTTTTGTTTAGCACACAAGACAAACACAGCTGCTAACAGACTTAAATACCCCCTTTATCTCACAGACACACCTGTCCTCATGTACTGTACTTATGTATTGCTCAGCTACTGTTACAACAATAGCTCTCAGCTTAATTCAACTTCTCCATTACACAGTTGCATGGACAAACAGTCAACACAATTTATGTAAAAACTGTCTTGGCTTTTTATTAAATTTTGTTTAGCAACCTTTTTTTGTACATTCATGCCTGAAACCTTATTTGCATAATGTCATCTCATATACAATAAGAACCTTCACCCCATGTCCCAAAACACCACAGCTACAGTTATAATGTGAAACTCTAATACATTGATTCACATAATGCATATGGGATCTCCTTCAATTTCAATTTTTTAAAGCTTAATTATAAAAGTGTTGGGTGATACCAGTGTAATTGTAGTACGAATACTAATACCTATAGTATTTTTCTCAGAAACTACAGTAACCATGGTAAATGCAATTATATGTGAATATGAATTAGATTATGAATACATCTATTTCAATTCAAATTACATGTTCATAGCCGAAGGCTTTGAGGATCTGAGCAATCATTTCTGTTAGGAAAAGGTTATTCAAATCCTGTCTGGCGGTGACCAATCATTATGCAGTTAATGGAGAAAGAAAAGGCTGATTTTTACAAGGAAAGAAATTCAACTGCGAATGATGATTGCTTAACTTCAAAAGCACAAGTCAGACATAACAATGAGAACAAAGCATTTCTCTGTTAAACCTCACCTCTGTAACGGTTATTTATTTCTCTCAAGGAATAAGATAAAGAATATAAAAGACCTACCAGTGAACCTTTACTGGAATAACAAAGAAAACAAAAAGTTCAGCACTGTCTGAAAATACTTTCACAGTGGTTTATTCAGAGACACTCTTGTTGTTATTGACTGCTACGGTACATATTTTAAATGCAGTTATTTTCAAGACTTGTAAGTCCCTTTTTACTTAAAAAACAAAACCTTGAAAAGTGCTGTTCCAGCACCAACCTCATATCTCCTTCTCACCTTTATCGCCTAACCTTTCCTGCACTAACACACACACACACACACACACACACACACACACACACACACACACACACACACACACACACACACACACACACACACACACACACACACACACACACACACCAGATCAAAGCTTTTTAAAAAAGCAGTTTCAGGCAAACACACATATATAGTTGGAGGCAGCTTCTGTAAATCTATTTGTATAAATATCAGAGGTGAGACCTTAACAACTTACAGAAAAACTAAATCTGTTTTTAACACTTTTTCTTTCACTCATCCCCTTTTCACCCTTTACCCCTGGAGTCTCTTACTGTTGGTTACTTTGCATGTATGTGCATAATATTATGTGGTTATATAGTGTGCAGGTGTTAAGTAAGGTTTAATGTATAGGCAGCAGGTTGTTATCACAGAAATAAACTCTGAGGGTCTAGTATCACAATGAAGGAACTTACAGTATTTGCGATAACAACCCGCTGCCTGCAATTATGCTGCTCATTACACGACTATTTACCACATAAGTAAGACAAAATTATAAAAAAATTGCATATATTATTTCATGAAGACTGGCATTTGAGTAGAAATGTCAAATTTAAGTTTTATTAGTGTATATAGACATTTATCGTCGCATCTCTAATTGAATTTTTGTGTAATTAGGCTACCTGTTAAAATGATTTGCACCCATGTTTTATAGTTTTTGGTGGTTATCATCTCGGAAATAACATACTTTGGATTGTCGCGACTGGACAATGAGAATCTAGCATTGTAGAGTGCTGTGTAATAATGTTATTTGTACTACGGGTCTGTTGAATGCTTGAATCTGATTGGCTGATGAGGTGTGCAATTATTTTCTGGGAAACACAAGGCGAACGTAGTTCCAGGCAGCTCTGTTGACCGCATTTCAGGCCATATCAGTTCGCATTTAACTGTAATAAAGGATGAATAAAAACAACATGACAGTTTAGAGAAGCACAGTCTCTCTCTTTCTCTCTATTCTGATTGGTTTAGAAATGTTCCATGGGTGTTGACCATTTTTCAATAACCACACACCTTTCCTTTAAAAGGTCTTAAAAATAGACACCAGATCCATGGTATAAGCAGAATAATTGCGGTCCTATGAATGATAATTCAACGGCCTGTCGTCAATTATTCCTAACTTATTATATGTTCTGATTCACTCAGATTTATCTTTACCAAAGATGGTGTGTGTTTGTGTGTGCGTGTGTGTGTGCGTGTGTGTGTGTGTGTGTGCGTGCGTGCGTGCGTGCGTGCGTGCGTGCGTGTGTGTGTGTGTGTGTGCGTGTGTGTGTGTGGAGTGGTGTTTTCTGAAACTCATGAAGGACATGTTTCTACTTGAGGCCAAAATCATTTACTTGTCTTATCTGTACCTACTAAAATGTTTTTGAAATGGACCCCACTGCTCATTCCTGAATGTGAGGGTTCTTATTTGACACCTTGACAGCTCCAATTCTTAATATTTTATGACTGTTTACCTTAGACACCTTGTACGTACAGCTGCTCAATCACTGCCATATCAATAATGAAACAATACTAACTGCCTGTTACATGGAGTGATGGAACTCAAGTTAGGTGTCATTCAAAGCTGAATGGAAAATGAAACACTAAAGGTCCTTAAGGGAGGAGCTTGATCATTCTGTCCTGTCAATCATTATTTAAGCATATTCAAGCAGGCACCTACCTATCTCCAGTGACAAATTATCTTCCATCCATTATTCTTCCATCTAAGACAGGAAGCCAAACTTATTTACATTATTTGGAGTAAATGGTAGGGCTGGGCAGTATATCGAGTTTTGGTATACTGTATCTGTATTTTTACCAGCAGGATATGAGAAAAGAGACAATACCTTTTATATCGGTGTGGTCTGATATGACCCTCCTTTGCAACAGAAGCTCTGCTAGAAATGTACACTGAGGGCAGATGTAAGCTTTTCAACCAGCTTGCTTGTTGTACAGCTGCATACTTTCAAACAGGAAGGAAACCGGTCTTTAAAATTTCACGAGGCTTTGGCTAGCATGTAAACATTTGTCCCACTTTATAGAAAAAGTGGAATAAATATTTATCATATACCAAAATCAGGGGTTTTCCTGCTCACATTGAGGTGGAGCAACCTGATGCACACATGCATGTGTAGCTTAACAACTTTTTGTTTTATAATATTAAAATGGAAAACTACATTTATTAACTTTTAATAAAACATTAAATTAAATACAACACAGCAGCCAGTGTGTGCATTTACAGTTAACAAACAGCAAAGTTGTTTAAAATCAAATGAAATGACAAGCTTTGCATTTACAGTTCATTGTGCTCTTTTGCAGTATTTTGCAGTCTTATGTACAAGGTCATAAACATTATCTGTCAATTTTACTGCCTATATTTCTAATTATGATACACATTTCTGTTAAGATACTAATCCTTTACTTAATCTAATGATTATTTAATCATCTGAAGCCTTTATATGAAATAATACCCCCCATTCACTATTTTAGTTTACTATAGCCAAATTGAATTAAACTAGCAGCTATGGCTTTTATTATTGCATTTAAATGAATGCATCACCTCAACTTCTAACTTGTCAACAATCTGTCAATAATTAGCAGTATTTGCACTAATAAGTCTTAATAAATGCGGAGAAAAGCTCTTTCACGTCCTTAGTCAGTTCACTCACTGATCTCTAATTGATTCACTGAGGTCTGATTGATTCACCTTGTGACTGTCTTCTTTCAATTGTTCGTTAAAACAAATCAGTTTAAAGATTCATTTGTTTTCAAATCATTACCGGTCACGTGAGAGAGATAGAACGGAACGTGATTGTAATGTTTAACCACTGAAATATTTCATGCTGAAACATTACTGTAATAACCAGCTGTAGTAATTTACCTGCACAACATCCACAAATAATAGCTAATATAGCTGCTAAGATAGAAAACTCCTTACATTGTAGCGCCACCACAATGAGCCCGCAACTTACTTAGGGGCTGTTTACACCTGGTGTTAAAGGTGACATAGAATGATTGAACGGGGTATTTATCCTTTGTTCTGTGATATGACATGTAGACAAAATTTTTGTATGGGTCTGTAATGCCTTAGAAGCTTCCTAAAAACCTCTCTCAGATAGCTCTATTAAGCTATGTTTATACTCGACGCGTCCGCACGTGCGCGTTGGTGGGCGCGACAAAAATGACGTCAACGCAGAGTGGGCGGTCGCGCGCGTTGGGTGCGCGAGACCCCATTTCGTGTGGCGCTGTGCACGGCATTTTTTGTAACTTTCCGCGTGGCTCCGCATCCGAAAATGACCGAACTCGATGCGATTCTGTCCGAGCAGGCAAGCCTGTGACGTATCTCTTTGATCAATCCAAGCAAAACAATGTATATATTTATCTGACACTCTGTAAGTAAAGTATGGAAACTTTGCAGTTTAAAACACAAGTTATTTTACATGATTCAGAATGTTTGGCTTATATTTGTATTGAATGAGACGAGGAATAAAATACAAACCTTAAGATATCTGTACTGTTTGTTTAGTAAAAAACGTTAATGAAATGATAATGTTTAATAAAGACATATTTAAAAGATTGTTGTTTTATTCATGTTCTCATATTTATATATCAAACTCTGATGTTAAAAGCACCAGGGTTGTTCCAGCGGACGACTTCTTCTATCCTCTTCTTTGAGTTTGTTTTTGACTTTATTGCTCGCGTCGCCACCTGGTGGTTCAAAAAATAGTGCAACAGCGAGCGCGTCAACTATAAACGCCTCGTCCGTGTGGTGAGACGCGCGCGCGATCCGCGGAGGCTTGCATTGCGGACCAAATCGCGAGTATAAACAAAGCTTTAGGGTGGGTGATTTTAAACAAGTGGTTTTGCACCTATTTGGCTCCCCCTACTGGCTTAACTTGCAATCTCTTTACTGATTGGCTGACTTTGCTGCCACTCAAAAAATGTAGCCAATTATTTTAAAGTGGAGGGGCAGTGAGATGCCTGTGATGTCATAAGCATCAGTTTTTCAGATTGGGCCGTTTTCTGGCTGACATTTCTAAAAGAGGAATTTCTATGAGACTTAAAGTGCCCGTATTATGAAAAACTCACTTTTTCTGGGTTTTGGGGTGTTATTTTGTGTCTCTGATGCTCCCACACGCATACAAACTTGGAAAAAAATCCATCCATGCTGTTTTGAGTGAGATACAGGTTTCTGAATGTCCTCTGCCTTGAGTCTCAGATTGCGCGAGTTAAAACTCAGCTCCGTTGTGACGTAACAAAAAATTTCGTCACATTCAGTTTGAATTTTCCCGCCCACCACCCCACTCGCAGGTCTCCACCCACCAGGTAGCTAGAGAGCATAGAGCAGTCACTTGAATGAGACCCTCTGTGGCTGTGCTGTTATCATGTCTCACGGAAATAACAGCGCTATTTGGATATTATGGATTATACTTCCACCTACTTTTAAAAACAAAGTTTTAACGCGTGGTTATTGGAACCCGGAGTATCTTATATACAGTGTGTTACGACGCAAACAGTCCTCAGATTGTAGGCGATAAGACCTTCATGCGAAATCTGATGTAAACAACAGACTATGTATCTATATTTCACGGATTATAAGCATTTGTGGACAAATGGTAATTGGATGTATTTTATTGGACTTTCATGGATCATTCACACATCTGAAACAGACTGGATTCGATTCGCGATCGCGTTGTTTCATCGTTAAAGGTAAGAAGTCACGTTATATTTTGCATGTTGTCATCTTCTGTCACAAAATACTACATTTATGATGCTAGAGCTAAAAGCTTTTTGCCAAACTAACCGAGACCGTAACTGTTACGCCCCGGCTTTTCTGACGAGGTGAGCCTCTAATAACTTTACGGTCCGCATAGATATATACACGGTCCGGACCTCCCGCTAGCTTCTAGCAATTAGCATGCGGTCCACAAGCAGTATACATCCCCCGCCAGGTCTTAATTTCTGTAATTTGCGAAAATAATGCGTTTAAAAATGTTTATAACGGGAATATGTTAGTATTGTCCAGGGAAACGAGTGTATTGTTCAGACTGCTACATCACAATTTACGCTGGAATCTTTGTGTGTCATGATGAGTTTGACACACCGAGACCGGGCCTTACAGCCCCGGCTTTTCTGACGATGCTAACCCCCGAGCCTTATAACTTTACGGTCCGGACCTCCCGCTAGCTTCTAGCAATTAGCACGCGGTCCACAAGCAGTATACATCCCCCGCCGGGTCCTAATTTATGTAATTTGCGAAAATAATGTGTTTAAAAATGTTTTATAATGGGAATATGTTCGCATTGTTCAGGGAAAACGAGTTTGTTGTTGTGACTGCTAACGTAACATCACAATTTACTCAGGAATCATTGTGTGTCATGAGTTTCTTCTCCTGTAGTGTACTTATTAGTGATACTTTTCTGCATGAATTGTCTGTTGGCAACATAAACCGTTAATAATAATAATAATATATAAAATAATAACACAGTATGGTCTGTACTGCTCACGAGACCACTGAGCATGCGCACGATCACATGACGTTAGTAGTGGGGCGTGATCAAAGGAGCAGTAGCTCATAAATATGTAAGACTAGCTCAAAACGGCACAATCTGAACTGCCCTGAAACAGAGGCTACTAGAGATGGGTAACAATCTTTTCCTACAAGCTATTTCGAGCAAACAACTTTTGAAACATGCTTGATGGAACTCATACTCCTATATAACTTGTGGAAAAGCAGTCATAAGATGGGCACTTTAAAGGAACAGTATGTAAGAAATGTATATCAATTAATCATAAAATGGCCCTGATATGTCACTAGACATTAAGTAATCATTTTCATTTCAAATACTTACATCACTCACAACAGTGGTCCGGCCAGGATATTGTCATTTAAAAAGTGGAGTTGCAGCCCTCAACTGATGTTTATGTTGTCATTTTGTGTATTGGCCACCAGTTGTGTGATTGCAGTACCAGTTTTAGCCACAAGTTTTGTGATTGCAATACCAGTTTTGGCCACAATCCTACATACTGTTCCTTTAAGGCCGGGGGGTATACTTTTTTCCGCGAACACGTCCGCGCAGCTTTTCGAGTATACTCCCCGCGTCTACACGCGGATGACCGCATTCGACACTATACGCAATACAAATGATTTCTTATTCAAATTATTAGTCTAACAGGCTGTCAGGGCAGCACTGATTTGGCGACATTTACAGTACATTAAAACATTAGGATAGATGAAGAAAAGTAACTGATCCACCATTGCAAACACAGTTTAGAACAAACAACAAGACAACAAAGAACAGGAATCAAACATTATGGTAACAAACATGCTCCAGAGCTTTCTGTTCTTGGAAGAAGTAAATGTTAAAGAAGAAAAACGATAGTGTGTGTGCAAATGCTGTCTATTTCCTTTGTATAATTGTTTATAGTGGAGTGCCCTGTCTAAATATTCACACGCATGCGCTGTTGTGCGCGGACTGTACGCGCACTGTCCGCGCGGTCTCAAATTTTGGGCTGCACGCGGACGGTCCGCGCGGCCGGCCGCGGACCCTCTTGATGACGAAAATGACGTCATGCGGACGGCGCGCATACGCGGACGTCCCTAGTATACTTTCGGCTTGAGATGTTCTAGCACTTTTTGTATGTTCGTGAATGCGGGTAGACTACCATTGTTCAACAAAGACAAGGTAAAAATGGGTTTTCATCCTCTGTCCCCTTTAAGATGTGTTTTCGTTGATCAGATGACACTAAAGATGTTTAAAACGTTTTCAGCTTGTACACTTTCGAGCACATTCAGAGGTAGTCGAAAACATATATTTGACCGGATTGCTTTTGTGGTGTAAACGCGCATGTGGTTGAATGTGTTTGAGCAGCCACAAGAGTCTGCATACTTTCCGCCTATTAATCTTACGTGATGTACCAAACACAATGTTTTACATAGTTTATGATTTCTAGCACGAACACACAGTGTACAGCAATATCTTTTGGCTTTTATTGATAAAACTAAAGCGGCTGCTCTTGCGTCTTCCATTAGTTTCATTTTGCGAGCGTGTGGAAGATGCACAAGCTTATTTTATCAATTGCACTAATATATAAGGGAAAGCTCTTACATATTCATGTAGAAAACATGGTTCAGTGGGGCTGGGTATCGATTCAGATGTTCCAGATCGATTTGATTTTGATTCACAAGCTATCAAATTGATTCGATTCTCGATTCAATTTTCGGTTCTGG
Source organism: Paramisgurnus dabryanus (assembly GCF_030506205.2). NCBI lineage: Eukaryota > Metazoa > Chordata > Actinopteri > Cypriniformes > Cobitidae > Paramisgurnus > Paramisgurnus dabryanus. Next base: position 32,972,056 of record NC_133338.1, on the reverse strand, counting down.
TTCTCGTGTTGGTTTTTATACTCGATTCTCAATTCAACTCAATGAATATAGATTTAATACAAATACTATAATAATAAAAAAGAACAGTGAACAGCAGATTACAAGTGGGTAATTAATAAAAAGAAATTAAAAGCCACAACACTATCATTGTCGTCTTGCTTGCGAAATCTAAAATGCTTCCATATCTCTGAATTTTTATGTGAAGGTGTCATCAACGTCATTGCAGCACCTGAAACTGCCATTTTAAGCACTGAATGAATGAATGACAGGCTTGCCTCTCGCTCCTTGGTAACATCGCGCAAGGCAAAAAAGAGAGTGACATCTAGCGAAGAAGACTAGTAATTAGATTAACGTTAATCTTATGTTCAATATTTTCGGAAATAAATATGAAAAAAAATTGATTCTGCTCTTTGAGAACCAATTTTGAATCGACCACATAAAAAACGATTAATCGAAAAATCTATTTTTTTGCCCAGCCCTACTGTTCAGCATGTTTACTTACAACACAAGCAGTGGACTCTAATATTAGTTTGCGTCAATTTAAACCTGTCATTTCTCCTGCTCGTGTTTAAACGAACACAGAGGGACTCGCCCACAGTCTCCACAGACCATCCCCTCAAAAGTTATCAGGACTGAAGCGGTCGACAGTGGACAAAAGAGACGGATTTAAATACCAGGTGTCTTTCTCGTCCACTTGTGATCCGGTCAACAAAAACGCATCTTAAGTTGATGCACTACCCCAGGTAAAAACAGCCTCTTAAAATGACAATTCACAGTGCAATGTTTGTTCGTGTTTTTCGTGAAGACACGACAAAGACAACTGACAAGAGCTGGAGGCGGCATGAAATTTGGTGCAGGTGCCCACTAGCCTTGTTGCGATAGTCGGTGTTACCGGTGATACACGGTGTTTAACCCACCTACCGGTCATAGCACTTGAACACCGGCACCGTCCCCATCGTATTGAAGTTTTAGCCTATAGCAATAAAGCACTTAATTCAGTTCGTGACTACGTGCCTTCGTAATTTAGCGTAAGCGGAACGAGCGCCGCAGTGAAGCAGCAGGTGTCCGATTTCATTTATCATGTGAGGAGAGGCGAGCTAACTGGCAAAGGATGGCGGAAGATCTGGTTTCAAAGCGAAATGCAAAAGCACCTATTTGGAAATATTTTGGATTCAAACCAAATGCCAACAGGGAACCTGAAAACGTTAACGAGGCAACCTGTAAACTTTGCCTGATGAAAGTTGCAGCATCCGGAGGTAACACTTCGAATTTACACGCACATCTTCAAGCACACCACAAAAATGAAGCGGCCAAGATGGGTCCAGCGGCAAAAAATCGACCACAAAAGCCTGACACACAAACACAGCCTTCGATAAGTGGTGCATTTGCGCGATGCACAAAATATAAAAGGGACAGTGCGAGGTGGAACACGTGCACTGACGCAGTGACGAAATACATATGCAAAGAAATGGTGTCTTTTAATACTGTTGAAAAGCAATCTTTCAGAGACCTTATAACCACACTCGACAGCCAATATGAACTGCCAGGGCGTTACTATTTCACCAAAACAGCTGTCCCACGTGCCTACAACCGTGTCCGGAGTGAGTTGCAAAACGTTATTTCAACTGTTGAGCATTTTTCCCTCACCACGGACATGTGGTCGAGCACAAAGATGACCCCTTATATGTCTCTGACTGTCCATTTTATTGATACTGAATGGGGACTACAATCAAAATGCTTACAAACTAGTTTTTTGCCAGAGGATCACACCGCAGCTAACTTGGCCGATGCCCTGCAGGAGGCCCTAAGTGATTGGGGATTAGACGAGAATAAAATATCTTGTATCACAACGGACAGTGGAGCTAATGTAAAAGCAGCTGTTCGTAATTTAGGCTGGCCCTGGTTAAGCTGCTTTGGGCACAACCTAAACCTAGCTGTGTCCAACACAATCGACAAGACAGAAAAAGCCCGCACAGACCGTGCTCTAGCTGTGTGTCGTGCAATAAACGGCATGTTCTCCCACAGCTGGAGAAGAAGAAGGGAACTGCAAAAAGCCCAAGCCGAGCTTGGCCTTCCTGAACACTCGCTGGTGACGGTAAGTTTATTGAAGCCTCAAATAGTTTGTGACAAAAGCATCTGTTAAAAAAAAACATTGAAACAATGAAAATAAATAATTATAATAAACCATGTTTTTAATTATTAATATTTGTATATGTTTTAATAGTGATTTGTAATATTGAATTTTTTTTTAAACGACTGGTTATAACGACTGGCTATAACAAATGTTTTTATTTTCTCCCATGAGGACTGTGCAACTCGCTGGGGATATAAGCAGAAAATGATTGATAGGATGTTAGAGCAGAGGCCAGCCATCAACCGAGTACTTGCAGATGACCGTAAAGCAAATGTGAGCATCACATGGCAAGACGAGGATGTTTTGCAATCGGTAAATAAAGCGTTAAAACCAGTAAGCGAGTTCACCGACATCCTGTCCGGCGAGAACTATGTTACCGTGTCATCGCTTCTGCCTATGCTGCATCTTATTAAAGAGGACACTTTGGCCCCATCAAATGAGGATGGACAACTGACAGCCAGCCTAAAAGCCGGCATCATAGCTATTTTAGATGAGAAATATGAAGCGCTGCCCGAAGAAAGCAAGGAGCTTATGCGCAAGGCGACTTTCCTGGACCCGCGCTACCGGGGTAACTACGATCCAAATGTTGATGAGACTAGGAGGATAATTGAGGAAGAAGCGGTCCTTTTGGGTAGGAGGGCACAGTCAGCGCAACCCGTGACAGAACAGGAAGGGGGAAATAAGGATGAAAGCGCAGAGGAGCCGCCGCACAAGAGGAAAACACTTGCAAGTTTATTAAAAAGAAAAACAGGCGCTGCATCAACACTGACTGTTCCAGAAAGGGTGCTCACAGAAATTGCAACTTATGTTCAGGAGCCCGAGTCCTCCATTAATGCTGAGACGGATCCTCTGGTGTGGTGGAAAGAAAATCAAAATAGGCTCCCCGTTCTGGCAAAAGTAGCCAAAAAATATCTTTGTGTTTGTGCAACAAGCTGCGCATCCGAGAGAGTGTTCAGCACGATGGGAAACATAATCACCCCAACAAGATCTCTTTTGAAACCAGAAATGGTAAATATGTTGGCTTTTCTGGCCAGGAATATGTAAGAATGTATGCAACAAGCAGCGCGATCACGTTTTATTCCCTGTTGCAATTTAAAATAAAAGTTTTTCGTTTATTGTTTCTCATTAAGCCTATTAATATTTTTTTGCACGGTGTATGCAGTTAATAGGCCTACCTCTTTTTTTACAGCTTAACGTGAGTTTAATTTTTATATTAGTTTTTTTTTTGCACTTGTCCAATGATTATTCTGGTAGGCTACCTTATTTAACCAAGTTTTTGATGTTCGTTCGTTTCATATTCGATGGTTGTGCGGTTTTTTTTTTTTTTTTTTTTTTTTTTTTTTTGCTGAAAAAGGCAGACACTTTATTTAACGAATAGTGAATATAATATATATAAATTCTTGTTTTATACTTGCACGATGTGTGCAGTGGTTCGTTTTGTTAATAAATGCACTTTAAAGGTGTTTCATAAGTGCTTTTGTTTAGTTTTTGCATGGTGTGTTAAGTTATTATTCATTTTGCAATAAAGATGTGTGTAATACAAGCGAGTGTCTTATTGTTTTGTGTATTTTTATTAAGAATAAAATAAATGAACTCATGATTAATTCAAACAAATGCTACTGAATTGCCGCTAATTAAAGTGAAAGTAAAATGAGACGTGTGCACGTCTCACGACCGCATTTTCGACCACCCGAAATCCCCGACACGCAACCCCGGTGACACCGGGATTACCGTTTTTTTTACACGTCGATCAACCGGTGGAAAAAATTCGTCACCGCAACATCCCTAGTGCCCACCTCCAAATTCTTCATGCAGAAAAAACAAATTGATATTTATCGCATACTGTCATTCGTCCCCAAAGTAGCAAGATATGATTTTTTTAGTATCGCCTAGCTCTACTAGATGGGCAAGTGAACTGGTGAATTGTGATCTGGTGTTTGTACAGAATTGTGTGCTTATGAGAAGATCTGAATAAAGGTGGGGGGGGGGGCTGGCATTGGAGCAGTACCCTTTCAAAAACTACACTTTTGTACCTAAATGGTGCATAAAACCTTTTGAAAGGGTACCGTCCAAGTGACAGTGTAGTCGCTTAGTGACTGGCAGACCTGCAAGTTGATGTTCCTCTTCAGTAGCGCACAGCGATGTGTAATTGATGACATATTTTGGGTGACTCTCTTGATATAATTAGGCTTCTAATCTTCCATAACGCATGCATAAATCATGAGATATATTTATAATAAAGAATAGAGCACAGTGATGTCTTCTATAAAGTGCTATTGCCCGTCTGTCACTGGCTAAACCCATCAAGCTTATGTGACGGCCTTGTGTCATCTCTGTCAGCAGGAAAAAGCATCTTTATATCAATGTGTCAGCAGCGGAGTGTGCAAAATGTAAGTTTCGAAGTGTACACGCTACACCAGTGAGCTCGCTCACTCACTCTGGGCCACAGAGTGGATATTGCTCTATAAAACAAAAGTAATACCCAATAAAGCAGAAAACGCTACAGCCATTTACTACATAAAACTGAAGGATTACTGTCAGGATACCAGGTAAACATGCCGTTACTTCTCAGTACTACAATCCCAATGGCAAAGTAACAGCTGCGGGCTCATAAGATAAAAGCTCCTAGCTATTTATTAATGTGAGGAAATGGATGAAAACACAGAGATATTGTTCAATAAAACATAATTACATGTTAAAAGTTCAAAAGTTGGCGGTACCTAAGGGATAATGGGAGGATTTGAAGTAGATGCTGTGAAGTAGGCGCTCGTTTTGAGGGCACGCGTGTGTGTGCGCGTGTGTGTGTGTGTGTGTGTGTGTGTGTGTAATGGCTGCACTCTCCTGACATCTATCTACATTGAACTCCTGACATGATGGGCGAGACCTGAGAGGTAATTAAGTTTGAGATGTTGTTCTCTCTCGGCGCAGCTGATGTGGCTGTGAAGGAATAACAAGCCAACACAACAGCAAGTCATCTCTAACTTATGGTCTGTCTTCTCACATTCAGGGAGAACCATGATTCAGCCTGTCAGGACAACTAGTGCTGGTTCTTCTTTTATTATATTTGGATGGAGAAAAGGGATTGGTATGAAACATCTCAGTTGTTGTTCTAAATGATTTAAAGCTTTGACTTTAACTGGATGGTATGTTGCACTTTTCAGTCTAGACATTAGACCTACTTGCCAATACAATGATTGCAACATCATTTGCAGCAAATTTTCACATCTAACTACTTGAAATTTCAGTGTATTTTCAAGACATTATTGGCAGAGTTAAAAGATGATGCAGTCTAAAGAAACTGTTATATAATCACTTGGTCCTTTGTGTAATGAAAATTACATTTAATCAATCTTCAAGTCCATTTACAGCACTGTTGGTCAATAGCGGATGGGTAAAATATAATATATGTAATAGTGTATTTTAAAATTCAATCAAAGATTAAAACAGCTCCCTTAATCACTTTAAAGTTTGCAAACTTTTATACAGCTACACAAACTTTTTTTGCTAATGAATGTCAATGTTAATTCCAGTGTGCATTAAAAAGCAGTTTGCAGAAATGATGTTTGTTATTAGGCATTAAAAAGGCTTATTACATGGCTCGATGGAATGCTTCATTTTGATTGGCCAGTCGCAACATTTACAGTTATTTCCCAGATAACATTTGCTCAAACTAATAACACACGGTAACCTGGATGTTGCAAATCATTTTGACAGGTACAGTTTAATATTACACAAAGTTACACATGAGATTATATTTACAAATGATTAAAACAAATAGTGTGCTCTTGACATTTGAACTTCCTGTCTTATCTTAAAACCGAAAGTTAATGGATTTCCTCGTGGAAGGTCTGCATACGTTTTTTTTTTTAAATAAAAAACTTAAAAATAATAAAAATATTTGTTTTCCATCTACGGAAGTCAATGGTTACAAAACAGCTGTGTGTGTTCCATCATTTATATAAAAAAAAAAAGAGAAATTCATATCGGTTTAGATTGAACAACATGAGGATGAGAAAATGTCACACTTTAAGTCACATTAACATTCAGTAAAAGTTATTACTGTACCATCTCCACTGTCAATTGTGTCAATAAATTGTGTAACATGCTTTGTTTAGAGGTCATTACATGTTGTGTGTTTGCATTGATTGTTTTGCTTTAGGACACAAACATATATTTCAATTATATAGATGTAATAAAATGAAATAAAACCACCATTCAGTAATTTAACACTGTAACATAAATAAATAAATTGCTGGTAAATATATTCATGGGATTTGTTCTCTTGCGTCCACGGTGCTAAGCATAGCATAGCTTGCATTTGAAGGCTTCAATTTGTAAGTGCAGTGGTTGAAATGGAATAGCAATGTGTTTGCCTGTTTCATGAGAGATGTAGTATTAGGGCTGAGGCCCCAATCTATTGAAGGGCCAGTGCTGCTATATCTCAACAATTGAGTTAGCTCAGTGCAATTGCTGTCCATTCAAAGGCTGAGAAATTGAGTTTCAGGCTTGGAGCACTACCATTGCCCAGGAGTGGGGGGGGGGGGGGGTTAAGGAAAGCAAGATTGAGATGGAGATGAAAAAAGACAAACATAAAACCATACAAAGTATATGGCTAGAGAGAATGATACATAGTGTACAGTATGCTCAGTCTCTAGTACATATTGTCTGCTGTCAACAAGGCTCACATGTGTGGATCTTGATCCTACAGAGCACATAAAAGCCCAGAGGCTCTCAAATCTCACAAGCATGCAGGTACAGTTAGAAACATCGGCATTACAGTTCAGTTTTAGCCTTCATACCAGCACTGCATTTAGTCCAAATGGCTTTCAATTTTCATTTCTTGCAACTCTGACCTATAGATATTTTATACTTTAGTCAAGCAAACTAACCTTATACAGTACAGCAGATCTCTCAGATCTCAAAATACTGTCTGCTTTAACACAGCAGGTTCTCATTTTATCTCATAAGTTTAATTTAAACACAATTTAAGTTTTTAATCTTACAGTATGTTATTTATCTACCAACATTTTTCTGCACTTGATATTTGATAGTCTTTATATTTTAATTAAGACTACAATTCTAAATACTCTAAAAGTGCATGGTTAGTATTATTTGTTAATTACTCAGTAATAGAAATATACCATTCATCAATATTTTAAATTCAGTTCTTAGTATCTGTTCTCTTTTTTTAATAAATTATAGTACTATTTTTACCACTGTCATCTACTGTAACTGTGATGTCAGAGATGTTTGGTAGATCTATTACAGTTTTCTTAACAGAGCTTTACTGGGTTTCTATAGGTGAAGAAAAAGGAGAAAATAACAAACATGGTTTCCTAGACCGAGTGTTCCCAAACAGTTTCATTCAGGAACCACCTACACAGGTATAAGTGATCTCAAAACCCAGTAAAATATATATTTTTTAATAAATTGGGGAAAATATACATTTGCTCTTTTTGAAATAAAGAGTAGTTTTTATTTTCCTTGTCATTAATTGAAATAAGTTTAACTGCATTGTCACAATACATTATTGTAAGATTTCCCATTGTCATTGTCAGATAATTAAAATTCATGTCCCACTTTCATATCCCATTTCTTTTTCTATCAACCTACTGTATCCTTCAAGCCATATGACAGTTTAGGTGGTTTCTCGATTTCTCGAGTCCGCACTGTTTTCAAAGTATACTCAAGCAAGCAAAGTTTTAACATCAAAAAAGAAAAAAGAAAAGACAATGGTGTGTGACCACTGTTTATTACCATTGTGTATATTGTAAGTAGCTCACTCTCCTGTCTCAAGCTTTCTTGTCCGAGGGTGTGTGGATGACCCTGATACCACCTACACTAAAACTAAGAAGTTTGAAGGCAACAGGTTTCCATGCAAATTTCTAGTAAAGTCAACTAATTCGGATGTAGAGTGAGTACTTCTGGGGTGCGTTTTCCGAACAACAACATACCTCGCTGCTGAACCACCATAGTACGATGCATAGTTGGAGAAACTAACTAGCTTGTCACAACTGTTTTCCGAAAGCATAGCAACTTTGTCGCACATCCGTCGTTTGAACCATGTTGGTTCAGCAACATAGTTGATGTCACATGGAAGGTAGAGTACTAATTAATCTGTTCAAATCGATTTAATGTCAAATTATTGCTGTAAATAACGTACATTGCATCGGAAGACTGATTTTGTTACTGTGATTTTAGTTATTTGTTGTTTTATTTCAAGATATTTAATTAATATGCTCTTACGTCAATTCTCCCAATGTTTCCCCAGGGTCTTAAGGCTCGTAGGGCTGCGCATGCTCAGGTTTTAAATACAGCGCATTTAGTCTGTTTACGAACTTAAAGACGTAAAATAATTTTTTTATATATTTAGAATGATGGATATAGAATGTACAACATGTTTTTGCTTATTTTGTTCAAAAGCATGGTCAACGTAAGTCTACATTTTATAAAAACAAGGAACTATGCCAGTTTGCGATGGAGCTTACGAATGTTAGTTTGAACTATGGTTTTGGAAAACACCAAATCGTTGAACATATGTTAGTAATGACAAAACTTACGACAGTAGTTGGCTAACGATGCTTTTAAGAAACGCACCCCTGACCAGCCTTAGAGGTATGTAGATAGGTAGACTTTTTTATCCTGAAGGAAATTTGTCCTGGACACATGCAATACAGTAACTGCAGGACATAAATCATAAAATAACAAATCAAATTTATGATTACAATTAAAAAATAACATTAAATAAATACAATAACTGCTTTTAATTAAAATTACATAAATCATATACAAAGTTCATAAAATATATAGTTTATAGCTTTATACAAATTTAATAGATATAAGAGTCATGTAAACAAAAGGCTATTTAAAAAAAGGGGGCAAGGCCTTATGCCTTCAAAATAAGAAAACTGTGCCCAGCTGTGCCATACTGCACATAAGTAGAAAGTACACATAGTAGGCTAAATGAAATATTAAGACAAAATTATGACTAGATCAGTGTTACAGTTTCAAAACTACTATATTAGTTCTGACAGCCCCCTTAGCAATTTGACAAATGAATTTTAATAATTTCTCTAAGTTTGAAATGGAAAAAGGAAATTAAGAAACCCATAACCAGAGTTACTAAAATAAAGTCATGCTGTGGCTATTCCTTTTAGTCTAACAAAATTGAATTTGTTAGGTAAGAACATTATTACGAGCGCCCAACCATGATTAACTTTATTTTTTAATAGCAAATGTTGTAGCCAGTGTCTCAAGATATATTACACACTTTCAATAACTCCAATATAATTAAGTAGTCATTTTTATAAGGAGAGTAATCATTTATCCTTTTCTGTAATAGGCTATACATCAGCGGGCGCTAGTACATTTCATTCTTCCACAGGAAAGAGAAAAGCCGAATGTTAATGATTTGCTCCCGCTAGCATAATTTTAATTATGGATTTTCCCGACATGATCGATTTGAGGAGAGCCATAGTAATACAAGTTGTACATTCCACTGTATTAAATATTTGATATCCATTAAATTTTCATGATTAATGTCCTGGAAAAAATCCGTTTCTCTAAGCCCTTTGGTTTTTATTGCCGGCTAAATTAACAGTCTTATTTCTTTGCAACGAGTTATAGCTTCCAGCTGCACCGACGATTGCCTTTGTTTGAGAGATTAAACAACTTTTATATTGATCTTTCATAGAAATCTTCTCTTATATGAAGATTTAATTATTGTTGCCTCAATGAATCATATAATACAGGATGAAATTTCGAAAAACCAAATCTGATTTATTTTATATGACATTGTATTTTCCTATCATCTCATTATTTAATATATGCCTGCTACACTGAGATTGTTGAGAGTGTTGGTGAGTCTTATATATTTATAACTAAAACTACCATTGAATAATGTAAATCATAACACTATCAAAAAACGCTCATCTGCATTAGAGAATTGCTTCCTGTCTCCCACCTTTATTTATGATTATCTTGTTTGTGAATTACACGTTGAGATCCAATTTTAAAAGAGCTGCTTGTAATGAAATGTTTAATGTTTGATTATACTGTAATTTGTCACTTTTATTTATCATTCTTTCAACGGCTTTTGTGAAAATTAACACCTATCCAGCTGGAATCTAGAAAATCATTCTTCTGTGTCTGTTTTCCTGCTCTGAAACAGATCGTATTTACAGCAGAATACTCTTAGGGAGAGGAGAGGTGAACCAAAGCACCCTGCTGTGTAAATCTTAATGATATTGGCTCCCTCTCCTCAGGGAGACAGTTACTTTTATGCCAACTTCTATATCACACATGTCTGATGGTGCAAATTTAATCTCACAGTTCTGTGATATGTGATTTTTTCTTTTCTCCACCTTTTTTTCTTTTTATCAAGTGTTACAGTGGTATTTATCTGTATAAAAAAAGAACAGACTTATGTTTTGAGGGTCATTATTATTTTTAAACCCATACATATCACAGCTAATGAATACATGCTTATATTGTATGTTGCTTACATGTAATGGTAAGATTATTGTAATATATACACATTTTCCTAAACCATACAAAAATGAGGACTGTGATTGCTTTTGAAGGTTAGTCAAAGGTGCCATGTCACAAGATTTTTTTTAGATGTTAAATAAATCTTTGTTATCCCCAGAGTACACATGTGAAGTTTTAGCTCAAAATACCATATAAATAATTTATTATAACATGTTAAAATTGACACTTTGTAGGTGTGAGCAAAAATGTGGGTGTGTCCTTTAAAATGCAAATGATGAAATTCAAACACCGATCACAATGATGGTGGTTTGTTGCAATTGAAACTCAATTGTGCTGTCAAATATTTCTCTCTCGCTCTTTCTCTCTGCACTAAATGGCTGTGCCGTGGTTGGATAGTGCAGATTAAGGGGTGGTATTATTAAAATAAGATCTCCTTATGACATCATAAGGAGAGCCAAATTTCAATGACCTATTTTTTCACATGCTTGCAGAGAATGGTTTACCAAAACTAAGTTACTGGGTTGATCTTTCTCACATTTTCTAGGTTGAAAGACGCACTGGGAACCCAATTATAGAACATGGAAAATGTTCATGCTATGGCCCCTTTAAAACGTAGATAGCAAAATTCCAACATGGATGGTAAAAAAGTTATACATAATACTAGTATTGTGCCACTCATCTTCACAATGTAGACAGCTGGTAGAAGTGACAACAGGGTTAAATTGTCCCTCCTCGGGCTACATAAGAATTCAGTTAGTGAGTAAAAGAAAAGCTCTAGACTTTTCCATCTCTGGCTTTTGCTGCTTATAGAAATGATTCTCTTTATAGAGTACAGTCAGTACCTCTGGCATGCAGATTGTATTTCAGTGTTATTTTATTGAAGTACCAAGGAGGGACCAGAATGCCATTCCAGAAAAATCACACATGACCATTTTACTGCTTGCATGGGATTTCTCCCCCCTTTCATTACACCCCCACCCCCTTTTTTCCATTCTCTTTCTGACCGTCCCCCTCTCACTTTCATGACCCCCCAAAACACAATTTTTCTTTCTTTGTCTCCCCCCCAGTCTCTCTCTCCCATCACATATTCTTTATCATAAGTCCCTTGTCAGCATACGTGTGTTTTTCAGTCCTCAAGTTCATTATTGTTAATAAGTCAAATGTATTCCTTTTTTCTCTCCACAACATTGCTGTGTTCAGCTACAGCCCCTTTTTGTGCGATGTAAACCAATTTACTCTCCTTCCACCAATGCAGATAGTATTAAACAATGCCCTAAGAGCACACAGCTGTCTGAATAGGAATGATTTATTGCAGAGTAAGAAGTCTGTGCGTCGCTTTCTACGACTCTGCAGTGTAAAATAAGCTCATTTATATTCCATATAGCCACAGCTGCCGCACTTAATATTGCTGTCAGTAGAAGCTGAGCCTTGAATTCTTCTGGATATAACCGCAGTGGAAAGGCCCGTTGTCAGCTTTGAGATGTGTACAAACAATATTAAACACATTTCATCATATTATGTGTTTTGTATAGGATGGAGCTCTCTGTTATACGGGCTGAGGCGGTGTGCCGGGTGTCTGATTAAGGGTTTGTGTTCCTGAGAAGTAATGATTTGACAGTTTCTCCTAATGCTGTTCTGTGGTAATGGTCTGCTGTCTTTAAAGAGGCACTGGAGAGGAGTGTTAAAACAGGCATTTATACCTTAATGCTTGGCTTTTAATACAGAAGGCTCTCATTCTCGCTGTCAATAGTGGTGTGGTTATATTGTTGCTGCTGTGTGCAACAATCTGTCAAAATGACTACACAGACTGTAGAAAACATTAAAGGTGATGTAAACAATATTAAACGCCATGGAACCACTGCCAAATGTAGCCACTAAATTAGGCACGCCTTTTCATTTCAAAGCCAGTCCTACAAAAATACAGCTGTATTGTGACCATTTTAAGCACGTGATGAGCATATCATCAGTTTTAAAACAGCACAACAACTAAACTGCTCATCTCGAACCAGTCTATTTATTTAACTACAACTCTCTTTGCTTTCTGTATCCCATGCACATAAGGACTCACCTGTAGACAAAAAGCACCTCAGTCTTTTGATTGACTAAACCAGGGGTCGGTCACGTTTGGCTGCTTGCATTTGTATTTATATTAAATCGCTATAAAAATATTCTGGTTTTGGTGCGATCAAAGGGGAGGGGCTTCCGCATCATCATGATAATTTAAATATTTTTATTTAAAACACTCAAATAATAATTAATTTTGAAGAAACTATGACAGAAAATGAACACATACTAGATAATAGTGAATTAAATGTTTTTAACAGATACCTCTAACGGGAATAGCTGCGTGATGAAGTGAAACTAAAGGGTTTATAAACACAAACTAAAGCAGATGTTGTAGAACGTCTGGCGAACGATGATAGATAGTGCAAAAATTATTAATTACATTATCTTAAAGGAGTGTAAGTACTGTAGCATGTAAATAATGCACATAAATAAGGTGAGCAAGAGTGCTCAACAATTACATCTAATCAACAGAAACGTCAAACCTAGCTAGCAGGTTGCTCAAACAACAAAATCACCAGCTAACTTACTTTAAATTTGCACGAACTATAGACAATAACAGGCTTAAATAAAGCCAAAACATAAGTCCACTTACAGTTCTCACAGACACGTGTTTTATCAACTGGGTATCCTCCAGACAGTGACGGTCCGGACCACGTCTTTCTCATTTCGGAAATGTACCGCGCGTGTCCGCTTGCGGTTTTAAGCTCGTTTGCCCTATTCTCCGAGATGCACTTTTTTTTGGACAACCTAGTTAAGGCGGTAGGGTTACCCAGCTTAGGCGGGCCGCCCGAACTAAAAAGTGCTGCGGGAAACCCTGTTATTATTTGCGGGGCGGGTTGGGATGGCTCATTAAAAAATGGCTGTTTCCAAGCACTTTTAGACTAAAATATAGCCTCTTTTCATTTACATTACAAATGCAGAGTGTGCGGGGCGGAGTGAGTTGTAAAAATAGATAAACTGGTACGGGGCGGGCCAAATATTTCATAAAAGTGAGACCCGCGGGTTGGAAACAACCGTGACCCGTGCATCACTTATATGGAATGGATGTGACCCGTCGCAGAATGTTGAGTAAAATTTAAGGGGTGTACTTTGCAACGTCCGTCTTGCAGATGCGCACATGATCTTTCTCTTCCTCTCTTGATGAGTTTAGTATGAAAGTGAATTATACAGGTATGCAGATATCTTTACCTAAACTCTTCCAAAGGATGATTTATAAAGTTAAAGCAGGGCTGCACAAAAGACTGCATTTCACGTCATCATAACCAATCCATAAACATATTGCGTGCATTTAAAATTAATAAAAGCATGCGTTGCTTTATTAGCAGCTCTCTTAAAATACATAAGTGCATTTGGGAAGAAAAACAACAAAGAGCTGCAGGTGTAAAGTGTTTGTCAAGGTGAAGAGAGATGAGATATTTCAAACTACAGCTGTCACATTAATATTCTGACTTCTATAGAAAAAATATTTAGTATGACTAGTTTATACATATATTCATAGATATATTCATTGCTTTGAAACAGCATAAGTTATACTGTAGCTCTAACAGAAATGTTTTTTATGCCTTTCTACAAGTTCCCCAAAAGCTAATGAATGAATGGCAAAACACAAATGTTACACAACTGCTTATTCAGTGTACAATACAGATAATAAAATGACTAAATTCCAAACAAAAATGTAATTCAAAATTTTCCTGGATCATGATGCGCATCGAATCGTGGCCTTCGTATCGGAATTAAAATTGTTGGAGAAAGACAGCCCTATAAGCACGCCACTCTGTTGTTGCTTCTAACAGGGCACACTGTGGGCTTACATTATAATATATAGGTTATAAAATTTTATTTTATGACATCTTCCATAAACATAATTTGTGGGTCCTGTCAGATCGATTGCTATTGACAACAAAGATGAACTCGCATCATTTTACACTCTTTCTAGTGCCGAAAATTACGTTAAACATCAAAATGCAGTCACACAGCTTAAGTCAGTGATATCAATAAATGGGAATGTTTCCATTTGTGGCATTTTAACAACAATAGCCTACAGCACCTTTAATTATCGTGCTTGGTTATGATACAGTGAACGCAAGGGAACTGCCAAGTACAATTTCAGGCATCATTCGGTATTTGTGTTTGTACATGAAAAATATTTGTATGACTTTATTAAAAGAAATTAAGGCTTGAAATGACATACCCTATGAGCTAATGACATTTATTTAATGACAGACTGCAGAAAGGCTGCAGGAAACATGAGTTTGTAGTCATGGAGATAGTCTTCTCTCCTGCTTTGTCTTGTCTTTTCTCTCAAGGTTTAATCTCTTTTCTGTACTTCTCATCAATCATCTTCCGTAATTAACAGAGTCAGAAGAGGCTAATTGTTCTTTATAAACTACAAGGTTATCATTGAAAACCTCCCATGTATACACACACCTACTGCGCTCCCATTTAAAGTGCTAATTGCAACTGTCACACAATGTTATGGAGTTTATGTACATCAGAAAACAAGGTGAAAATAGTACAGCACAGTTAATGCTTACAGGAATAGCACAATGCCCAAGACAAAAGAGTTACCAAGAGTTAGAAGGATATGTGTATATGGAGATATTGTAATGTATTATCAGTCATACAGAATTTGTAATAAATTAAGAAAACATCATGTTGGTACAAGCCGACGGCCTTCATAAAAAGCATATTTCTCATTGCTATCATATATTGCATATTCGATCGTGATTTACTGTGTATATTATTAGTCAATAAACAGCTTCAGACAGGCTATGAAGGGCTGCAAATGCCCTCGAGAGATCATACAAAAGAACAGAGATACCACAATCACGTCATCGGTCTTCTCAGACAACTCCCACCACTCGTAAATACACACATACAACCCGTCTCATGCTTAGCATTACAATCCTGGGTTTCTGTGGACTTAGATAAGGGAGAAAACTGCTCCTATGGTCTTCTGAGCATATGTGTGTGCGTGTCCCTAATCAAATTTCATTGCTGGACTGCAATAATGAGCATGCCTTTAATTAGCCCCATTGCCTCAAAATACACAGCCTGCCCCTTTAAGAGCACAACAGAACTGCATTTGTATTCACATTGAGTACACACATGATGTTCTTTGGGTGACCCTCACCATTAGTGAGCTAGAAACCTGGGCACAGAGCAATTTGCCTAACAAGAAAGAATCTCTGTATTATAAAAGAGAAAGAGCAATGCTTGACCTTAGCCAAAAATGTCAAACATCCAGTAGTTCTCAATATGACTTAAAGTAGTTTGTCATCAAATTTAACCAGAATATATAGTAGTGGAGATTTTGCCCTTTGAAGCTTATTGGGGGATATTGGCATGACTGGAATACTAAATGTTGACTAGATAGATTGATAATGGTAAAAATAGGGTTGATACAGTATTTTTTTATATTAAAGAGCACCTATTGTCTCATTCACATTTTTTTTTACATTTTCTTTGTTGTGTAAGTGTGTATTAGTACATGTAAACGATATACAAAAGGTACAAACCCCAAAGTAAACAATGACGCCAGTTATCGTCTCCAACGTAAATCTATTTTCTTGGACTACAAACAACACACAGATTGTAGGCAACAGTTTACTTCCTGGAATTGGTGATACAAGACAGATATTATCATAGTTCCTCCTGCTTCGGACTCACAGCCTGAAAGTTAACTCCTGTTAGCAACCCAATCTTTCAAACATGGTAAGCTTCATGTTTCCAGCTGACATCAGAGGTATTCAGCCATCACAATGTACCAATCACAACGTACAGATAAGGATCGTCACATTTCCGGCGTGACCTCAGAGGTATTTAGAGCAATCACAACGTACAGATTAGCTGGCCAACCATGGATACAGAGCTTTTCAAATCCGTGAGTTTTAGGAAGAAAGTGAAATCTGGACCTACAAAAATGTATAGTATGTGGAAAAAAATGTATTTTTAACCATAAACCACACAAACACATTGTATTACACCAAATACACAAAATAACGTTGTTTTTAGCAATGAAATGGTTGCTTTTTCAAATAGATTCATTATTTAAATTATGTGACCCAGTACACTGTTTTAAGTTATTTGCTGCCTTAAGCAGTTCAATTAACTCAGATTAACAAGTCACTTACTATTATTTATCTTGGCTAGAGACGAGTTGTCATAACTTATAAAATATAGTTAAAATAAGTCAAATTCATTTTATAAATAATAATAAGTTGACTTCTAAATCTGACTTGATTGAAAAAAAAATTTAAGGCAGCATTTTTTTTTCATCCTACATACAGTAATGTAAAGAACATTGTGAAAAAATATATAACCTTGATATATTAAATATTGACTTAGCAAGTTCATCCCAAAGATTAAAATCAATGTGAAATTAATAAGTCAAATCCAACTTTGATTCACAGAATTAGATTTCATTACAAGACTGGTAGACATGGTCACATACTGTGCAAAACCAATATACCTAATAAGACGAAGTAAAAGATGTGAGATCTACACTATAAAAATGGTGCTAAATACAACTAAAAGTGGTCCACTGGCTCGTAATCAAAGGGGAACCATTTTTAGTGCTAAACATCCCTATAGAACCTGTGTAGAACCATATTGTGCTGTGTTGAACCATAAGTGGTGCTATAGTCATGCTTTAGCACCATTTACGGTTCCACAGAGGTGCTATATAGCACAAAAAATGGTTCCCCTATGATTATGAGATTATAAACTTTTTTTTAAATGTACATGGACTAAAACTGACCGCTCTTTACAATGAATGACTCTATTCATTAATTCAGTTATCTGTTACTCAATATGCTTTGTATGGAAAAATAATGATGATATATGTGATGGCCAATAAAAATGTCATTTGTGGCATTTGTGTAACAGTTGCTTTTTGCATTATGGATCACACAGCTGAAAGATCTTCCTGCACTCTTTCACCCGGTGACATAGGTCACAATCCTGCATGCGACACACTGATGATACACATTTGAAAGGTCGCAAGAAAAATTATCATTAGTTGGCCTTCAGATTGATGCCAAAATGCCATTTTTGTGTACAAGTAATTGTGACCATCATTTCAGTCCAGTTTCATCACCTTGTTTTTCAGGTCTGTGGAACAACTAGTTTAAATGGGACATTTCACAACACATTTCAGGGCTCGAAATTGTGAATGTTTTGGTCGCATATGCGACCAAAATTTAATCTGTGCGACCTTAAAATACATTTGGGAGCATTTGTGCGACTGCCTATTTTGTTGTGGTGTGACTTGATTTAGATTGTGTATGCTGTGTGCTGTTCCAGGTTCAGCATTCTCTTCAACATTACATAACCAATCAAATTTCACCTTTAAGTTCTTGCGTTTAATGAATAGCGCAGATTGGCTAATATGAATGTCAATCATTCCTTGTTGCCGTGCTACGTCGGTACGCAAAGCGCCAGAATGTGAAAAAACGAACCGCGAGCATGAAGAGATTGAGAACGAGGCAACTACAGCCAATGTTACTACTGTATTAATTCATAACGACTTAAATGCAACTTCACAACCGGAAAATAAGACTTAACGTTAAACCTTTCGGAGAGAGGCTTAAAGATTACGAGTGGCTCCGCTATGAAAATGACACGATGTTACTGTGTTTACTGTAAATCCTGTGAAACGGAGGTTGCAGGTAAAATAGCGTTGGTGGCAGAATCCATACATTTTAAGCGCGAGACCTTGCTTAAACATGGCGAAAGTGCCAAAAACACAAGAATTGTCTTGACAAATGTGTTCATTATTGATGGAGACACCGACCTGTCTATCAAATAGTGTTTGATGATGTATGTGCGCATCCTGCTTGAGGGACATCCGACAGACATCCTTGTATTCCATGTTAAGGTGGAACACGACAATGCTGATGGTATGTTTTTAAAAACATTGCATATTTAGTAGAAATATCATCCTGGTAATGCAGTTATCAATACCAATATATATTAGCCTTCTATATAGGGTCACTTTTGTAATGTCACCATCAATCAGTGTTTTACGTGTTTGCTAGATTTTCTATTGTAATCATATTTGTGTTTCCTGTAATTGTTAAATTATTATTGCTTCTATATTATTTAAACAGCATTTGGGTATTATTATAGTAATCTATGCAGCAAAAAAGACCAAATTTCAAATCTTGGCCATAGGATGTGTAAAGCCCAGTTGTGGTGTTTAATTTTTAATAAATTAAATCTATTGACGTATACATTGTAGTTGTGGTGCTTCATAATTTTTGGATGAGTGCGCCTAAATTTTTGCTGGTGCTCCTAACTCTTTAAAGTTGGGAGCACCAGTGCTACCAAATAAAAAAGTTAATTTTGAGCCCTGCATTTTTAAGATGTCAAATAAATCTTTGGTTTCCATAGAGTATGTATGTGAAGTATCATACAGATAATTTATTATAGAATGTTAAAATTGCCACTTCTCTGCACTAAATGGCAGTGCCGTGGTTGGATAGTGCATATTAGTGTTGGGCGATTTGTCCCATTTTGAGATCATCCTATCGTCAGCCTGTCAGATCGATGATACATGATAGTATCGGGGGCGTGGCAGTAGCTTACGCATTTATTTATTTGTTAATTTTTTTACTTATAAATCACTTGATTGATGGACAAAAAACAAGCAAGGGCAATACTTAGGGGTGTGACGAGATCTCGTGCGACGAATGTGTTTCGCGAGATTAAATGTGTCTTGCGAGATTTCTTGTGGAGGTGAAACGTTGGCCGTTTCTCAAATAAAAGACTGCATCCTTCGGAGGTCACATTTTTAAACTGCATTTACTTCATAAAGACTGTCTTATTAGAGAATATTAACAATTATAAAGTTTACTACTTATTTAGTTAATCACAACTTGTTGTAATATGCTCACGACTTGCGAATGTAATGCTCAGATAATTAACTGAAATCTTAATGACGTATGCAGCCTGCATATGCGACCTCCAGAGGATGCAGCTTTCTGTTTGAACCTTTTACAGTGCATGCATTATATTTGTCTTTTACAGCGTTTGCTTTTTTGGGGGGGGGTTCCAATAATGTTCGTTTGTGAACTCGTGTGAAGTCTGTTGATCAGTCTCAGAAGTCTCAGCAGATTAAACCCTCACACAGAGTTTACATGATTTAATGTCTGCATGTTCTTGCTCAAAAAATGAAAGTGGCTGTATCATTTCTATTGTAAAGAAATTGACATATTAAATTTTCAAATGGGTTTAAACATTGTTTGGCTAAAAATAAGCGTTTCTCTCCGTCTAAAGTAAAAGTGAAGATAGCGTCAGCAAGACGAGTCCACTTTCGCCCCCTGCAGGCATTTGTTAAAATACATACATAATGCTTTTTATTTATAGGACACAAATGTAATGTGTTTGTTAATGTAATGTTGTTTAATGTAACTTGGTTTTAATACTTTATTTGAACCAATTATTATTGCATCTTCGTTATTATGTAATTTTAAATGCTACTGCTCACTTGGGTCTATTTTTATTACCCAAAAATAACGGTAACACTTTATTTCGATAGTCCACTTTAGACATTTTACTAATTATAAGTAACTTTGCAACTACTTATCAACCACCAATCTTTAGAGAATTAGTAGATTGTCTGCTTAATATCTACTAACACTTTATTGTGATGATATCTCAACAGACTTTCAACGGACTATAAGTATCTTTGCAGGTGCATGTCAACTTATTCCACTAACCCAAACCTCTTCCCTAACCCCAACCATTAGAGTCTACTAATACTCTAATGACAGTTAGTTGACGTATAGTTGCAAATTATTGAAAGTTAGTTGACAGGTAGTTGCAAAGTTGTTTATCGTTAGTAGAATGTCTAAAGTGGACTATCAAAATAAAGTGTAACCAAAATAACAAATTACTTCATTATCAGTTAGCAAAATAATTGTTAGGGACAGTCCTTGATTAGTTAAAACTTTTAAAAATGACGTGATTTCAGTTTCTTATTCATTTATTTTATCATTGAGGATTTCTTAAAAAGTGTAAAAATATCGTCTCGTCTCGTTCTCGTGAACCCAATCTCGTGTCTCAGCTCGTCTCGTGGATTAAGTGTCTCGTCACACCCCTAGCAATACTGTCATGACCGCAACATTCTTAAAACTGATGCCATTAATCCAAGCACAGAAAAGTTCAGGCGCTCTAAAATTTCCTGCGTGCCAGGGAGTGGGAACAACACACTTGCTGGTTTTAACCCTCTGCGTGCTAACAACCTCTCTAGTACAAGGAAGCCGCACGTATTACAAGCTCATGTGCGAGGAAGAGTCCAAATCATGCCTTAACAGAACGAGTCCATGCCTCAGGCATTTAGGTCCAAACAAGAGTCCAAGACGCGCACATAGAGTCCAGGTGCATGCAAGAATGAATCCGCGTGCGTTACACGCTCTCTTGTACAAAGTGAAATCCATAAACCATCTCATCGAGGAAAAGCACGCAATGTGCATGTTAATGTGAAACTATAATGATAATAATAACAACAACCATCGCCAACTATTGTCATGAAAGCCTGCTATTGGCGATATGTCTGACGATCGTCGATACACGATACTATTAGAGGCGGTATTATCCCCTTGCTTTCAAATAATAGTTTACCAAAACTAAGTTACTGGGTTGTTCTTTTTCACATTTTCTAGGTTGACAGAAGAACTGGGGGAACCCAATTATAGCACTTAAAAATGGAAAAAGTCAGATTTTTATGATATGTCCCCTTTAATGTATTTTTACAGGCATAGTGAATGTTTGGTTGTAGCATTAGCTTTGCGTGTATCAGGATATAGCTCTGAAATCTATCAAATGCAACCACCTGTCCACGGTCACGTAGGAAACAGAGTTGGAATGGAATGGAATACACTTTATTGTCCCCAAAGGGGAAATTTGTATTGGGCATAGCGCTACAATCTGTTGCATTACAACATGACAACACAAAACAAAACACAAAAACTCTTAAAATCCCTCTAAAAACAACACAAAATAAGTTACAAAGACAATACAGTAAAATAGAAGACAACATGAGGATAAGAACAGCAGAGCATTCTAAGACAACAGAATGGCACATTTAAAGGTATAAACTCAACATCTATATACTGACCATGGTAATTAAAATGCAAAGTGCATAAAAGTGCGAGTGTGCTACCCTTTAATCTGCTAAGCTAAAGTTTACTATTGGAATTCAGCAGCTTGACAGAAGTTGGAATAAATGATAGCTTTAGTCTGTTTGTTTTACATCTTGGCACACGGAGTCTTCTCCCTGATGGCAAAAGGTCATATTCAGGGAAGAGGGGGTGTAGGGGGTCTGCAGTTATTCTTTCTGCTTGTTTTATGACTGCTTGCTCGTACAGGCTCTGTATGGGCCTGTATTCTTTCCTCCCTATTATCCTCATAGCTGTTTTGTGTATACTGATCAACCTGCTTTTTAGTTGCACCGTTAGGTTTCCAAACCATGCCGTTATTCCATATCTGATAATGCTCTCCAGGATTGCCCGGTAGAACATGAGCATAATCTGACTACTTACTCCATATAATCTCAATCGCCTTAGAAAATAGAGTCTCTGCTGTAATCTATTACAAAGATGGCCAATATGTGTATTCCAGCAGAGGAGATTGTCTATATGGACACCTAAGTATTTGTAAGACTTTACTTGGACAATTTTCTGATTTTTTATGGTGACTGGGTCGTGGTCAGTTACTTTCCTTGGATCAATAATCATCTCCTGTGTTTTTGTTACATTTAAGATGAGGTGGTTGGTGTCACACCATTTGATAAAAGAATCTATCTCATCATAGTACACAGAGGGATTTGTGTCTACCTGGAGAAGGCTCAAAATTGCTGTATCATCTGCAAATTTTAAGAAGTGGTTGTTTGGGTATACATTACTGCAGTCATTAGTATACAATGTAAAAAGTATGGGCGATACCACAGAACCTTGTGGGATCCCCATGTTTTTCTGTTTAACCTCTGACAGCGTGCTATTAATTTTCACCTGTTGGGTCCTATTTGTTAAAAAAGAATAAAACCATTTGATCAAAGCAGGATTAATATGCATGTCATTCAATTTCTTTAAAAGCAGATAGGGTTGTACAGTATCAAATGCTGAGCTAAAATCAATAAATAATATTCTACAATAGGCTTTTGTGTCCTCAAGATGTTTAGAAGTGAGATGTGAGATGCATAATAGAGCATCTTCAGTACTGCGTTCATGTTTATAAGCAAATTGACATGGGTCCAACATTGGCTCGACCTCTGCTGTAAGCTGGGACACCACAAATTTCTCAAAACATTTCATTACAATGGAGGTCAGAGCTATGGGCCGAAAGTCACTATTAGCTGAGGCAGAAGATTTTTTAGGGACTGGTGTTATGGTGGTCTTCTTCCATAATGCTGGAACGGTGTGCGTGTCCAGAGACCGTTGGAATATGGGACACCACGCTGATGTTAGTTCCTCTGCACAGTTTTTGAGCAAAAAAGCTGGTATTCCATCTGGGCCTGTTGACTTGTTTGTACACACCTTTTTAAAAAGGCGCTGAACGCTGGGTGGATCCACTACCAGCCAGCCGGTGTAGTCATTATCAGGCAGCGATTGCCAAACACTGTTCAGCTTCTGGGAGAAATTTTCTGATTCGAACCTCAGGAAAAAGTCATTCAGCTCATTTGACCTTAGTAATTCATCCCCTACAATAGTTGTTTCTTTGGGGGGGTTCATGTTAGTAACTGATTTCATAGTAGTCCACAGTTTTTTGGTGTTTGATGTTTGTATACTATTTTCCATGATTTGCCTATGTTTTTCTTTTGTATCTCTGAGTAGCTTTTTGAGCTCTTTTTGGACAACTAACAATGTTGCCCTATCTTTATTTCTAAAGGCTTGCTTTTTCCGGTTTATACAGTGTTTAATCTCCTTTGTAATATAAACTTTGTTGTTGGGGTATACAATGACAGTTTTCTTATCTACCACATTATCTGAGCAGAATTTTATGTAATCAGTCATTGTTTCAGTAGCCTCATCAAGCTCTAGTGCATGAAATATAGACCAGTCTGTACACATGAAACACCCCTTTAACATCTCAATGGAATCATCTGTCCACATATTGACAGTCTTATGTTCTGGTTTATTTGATTTAAAAACAGATTTATAAAATGGGATTAAGTGTATTGTATTGTGGTCTGAATTAGAAAGAGGGGGTTTTGGCTTAGCAGAATATGCATTTTTAATATTTCCGTAGCATTTATCTAGTATCTTATTATTTCGAGTGTGGCAGTTTACATATTGTTCAAATCCTGGTAACACAGTCTCCAGCTTACAGTGGTTAAAATCACCTAAGAAGAAAATCGGTGCTCCAGGTGTGCGCTGCAGCTCTTCATGTGCACACTCTGCTATACATGTAGCAGCTTTACTTGCATTCGCGCAAGTACAGTGGGACTTCAACAAGAGCAAGTTAAGCTGTTGATCTATTGACTTCCACTCCCTACAGTATCAACCCTGCAGACTCTCTTTGATAAGTCTGCCAGGCCAGTTTAAAATGCTGTGTGATGGGGTTTTGATAGAGCCAGATGAAGGATAGTATATTGACCTGATCCTGTAGCACAAACCCTGTAACATCACTTATTCTGTCTGTAAAATCCTTTAATGAGACATGTTAGCCTTAAACAAATACAAAACAATTCGGCTGTAGATCAAACAAGAACACTGGGAGAAATTTCTCAGCCTCTGATGTTGGTGATTCAGGATTTCTTCTCAACAGATTTAGGCAGTGCTTTGATTACAAAAATATGCCAGAGATGATCTAAAGCGAGAAGCACAGATGTGAAACTGGAGTAGACAGGTTTGGTAGGAGGAACCGCTCTCACAATGCACCACAAATGTGTTAAGAAAAAGTAAAAAAAAAAGGTATGAAACAAATGCTTTCATGCATTTCTAACAGTCTAAGCACATTGTCCTTAAACAATCAGCTTAAGTAAAGATAAAAGTATATTTAGGGACACCAATAGTTCCTGTACCTCAAATGGTAAAGCGCTGCAGCACAGCAAAAGATGTGAGTTTGATCCCAGGGAACAGTGATGAAGACAAAGTCTCAGAAGCAGAGCAGTGCCAAATGTCCCAATCAAAAGACCCAGTTAGTCCGGTCCGTAGATCCAAAAGATTATAACCACCAAAAAAAGGGAAGATCAGCACACAGTTTTATGCCAGGCTTACACCTCCTTAAACACTCTTTATTCAGTGCTTCATCAGAGACCAAAAAGAAAAGAAAAGAAAGTACAAAGTGTGTACAAAGTGCAAAACGTTTTCTAGACACGGCTCTTCAACACACAAACAAACACACCTTGAGAGGTTCCTGTACATATACATACAATTCTGTATAGAGAAAAAAGCTTAAAATATAATCTAGAAGCAAATTCAAATACAACCAACCATCTAGATAAGCCTATGTTTACTTTTCTTCCTAATGCACCAAAAAACCTTGTAGCTGTTTTACAAAAACAGTTTAAAACTAATTCCTCATTCATACCAAAGGGAAATAAAGATCTCAAATCGAAAATCCATTTACATTCTCTGTAAAGTCGACATTCCATATCACCACCCCTTTGAATCTGTGATATGTTACTGTAAAATTCAAGTCTGATTTCTACTGATAAAATGCATACCTTGTAATCCACTGCAATTCACTTTGGATAAAAGCATCTGCTAGATACAATAATGTAAACATATATATGCACTGTGTTTGTGGCTTACTCGTAACTCCTGTATATATACAGTATGTGGCTCTAGCCTCCTTCACACTTTTTACTCATAAAAACCCACATCCCATACTGTATACTTTGGACTTTTGGCTTCCATTGCTGCTTGTGTTATGATCCGAGTCAAAGCCTTGTTCCTCACAGCATAAGGGAGGGGTTTGGGGGATGGCTCTGGATCCTGGGGCTAGATGTTGATTTGAAGAGAGAAAAGAAAGAATAATAGTCTTTGATGTGAAGGAATAAAAGCTCCTGCCTCTTAGCTTTGAAGGGTGAATGTCAGGAAACCACGGACTAATTGGTAGTGTTATCTCAGAGGATACTGGGGCAATGAGGAAGCTGGTTACTAGGGATGCACCGAATATTCGGCCACCGAAAATTTTCGGCCGAAAATAGCCCAAAAGAGCATTTTCGGCTTTCGGCCGAAAGACTTTTATCACCGAAACAATACGGCCGAAATGTTGTAATGACGCAAACAGAAACCGCGCCCTGCACGTGCTTGTCTGAAGCAACATGTATGCGGCGTGGATGTATTTAACCGCAAAAAGGCGCTAAAGTACGCACAGAGGCACATGCGGATGTGTCCGGTCCAGACGTGATCATCACAGTGAGTACGCCCTTCAAAGATCAGAACTCTTGATGTGTAAACTTTAGAGAGAGTCGCGCAAATGTGTCTCATACTGTATGTCTATTAACATGTGCCGAACAAAGCAATAAAAAACAACGTAACGTTTTTATGCTGCGCTGTTTGGGATTCGCCTTCGTTCTCTGTGTGCGCGCGTTTAAGTGCCCTCAATAGTGCACACACGAGTGAGACGCAAACAAGCGAACGTAAAATCTTTCTGTTATTGACAGGGCACATATAAACAAAATTAGAAAAAGAATACTTTGGAGATAATGAAAACATTGTTTATGTCTTAAGTGTATGTATAGATTACAGTCATAAACCAGTCTCTGCTTATTTAAAGAGACACCTCAATTACTTAAGTCTAACAAAGAGACAAATAGCTCTAAAAATAATAATATATTTAATTTATACATTAAAGACAGTGTTATGACTCATTTAATTCGATTTCTGTACCTAATGCTAATGTTAGCCCTTATTAATGTGCAGCTTTGTTCTTTTTTATAAATGTTTGTAATTTCTTTATTTGTTATTAGATTTTCCCCACCCCCTTTTTGCTGATCTGAAAAATAATCCGATCTGTGCCTCAAAAACTGTAATGTGATCTGAACCGTGAGTTTTGTGATCCATCACACACCCCTAGTAAAGTTAGTACACAGTGATAGCCATAAATGCATTTGTACTAATAATTGGCATAATAATTTATTTCGGTGTTTCGGTTTCGGTTTTTCGGCCTTGGTTTCCTCATTTTCGGTTTTCGGTTTCGGCCAAGAATTTTCATTTCGGTGCATCCCTACTGGTTACCCCCATTTTTGGAGAGGACAGAGCAAAGAGACCCCACGTTCTACATCACCTATATCTAAGGACATTGGATTCAAACATGTGTAAAGCACTGTGTATTTAGCTCAATTGTTTGTTTTAGATTACACTGTAAAAAAAATCCGTAGAAATTACAATGTTATTGCAGCTGGGTTGCCGGTAATTTACAGTAGATTTACATTTACGTTATTAACTGGCAAGAGTTTGTTTAAAGTTAAATAAATTTTAAATATTAACAAGTCTTTGTCTTTACAGAATAAAACTATACAATAACAGCCTCATGCAAAGCATTCTGGGAACCAGAAATCATCATCAACCTTTTTCTGTTTTTTGCTTCAGATTTTGTTTCCCAGAATGTTTTGCTTGATGCTGTTTTTTTAGTTTTACTCTGTAAAGACAAAGACTTGTAAATGTTTAATGTTCATTTAACTTTGAACAAAATATTGCCAGTAAAAAAACATAAATTTAAATCTACGGTAAATTACCGGAAACCCAGCTGCAATTTCTACGGATTTTTTTTACAGTGTACCTTTGTAATTCTACATGTTAAGAGTTATTAAACCACAGGGCTGTTGAATGCTTTATTCTGATTGGTTAAAAAAATGTTCCACAGGTATGCATTGTTTTTCGATAAACACACAAGACCTGTCAGATGTCCACCACAGCAATGTCTTAGTAATTTCTTTGGTAACTGTGGTATAGGCGGAATAACTGACTCTGGTCCTTTGCATTATATTGGCATTACCACCTTGGGTGTGGATTATTTTTGAGTAATTTGACGGCCTGTTGTAAATAATTCCATACATAAATAAATGTTGAGTTTTTAGAAATTGTTAACTGGGAAATGTATTATCCTCCAGGGATTAACAGAAATAATTTTTTTATACTGGCCCAGTCAGGCCAATGGTTCAGGTTTTCACTTGCCCTGCCAAAATTTGCACTGGTCCCAAATGTCAGTATCACATATTTAAAAATAATAATTCAAAAATCAAATATAATTGTTTACATATACAGACATGTTCCAACGAAAAAGGCTCCCAAATTTTCTGCATTACCTGCAAACTGACAGCAAGCTGTGCAAAATATTGCATAGTTTCTTTTGTTGTGTTTTACCCAAGTAAATGTCTGCTTCAAAGATGTTAAATAATATACATTGATGAAAATATATTTTAGTGACTGAGGGTAAAGCACTGGCCCGATTGGGCAAGTGACAATACTTTTCACTGGCCCGAACGCCTCTCATGCTTGCCCCGGGCCATGTTGAGCCCTGTCCTCATTTCCCATTTTTATGCAGCATCTAAAGAACCAGTTTCTCTTTCATGTAACTGCAATAAATGGTCTTTAGTAGAAAATAAAAAGGGTGACCTTGACAGTTCCTGAGAATTTTTATAGTATGTATATTATGTGCCTGATTTTGTTGAACAAAGCCATACTTTTACAGAGTTGCACATTCTTCTGCAACATCCTAAACATACTGTAGTATAGGTGGAAATGTGTATCAGGCAGAATATTTTAGAGTTCCACCGAGAATCATATTTCATGCCGTCTGTGAAATGTGGTTGGTCTGAGTCTCAAGGCAATAAAACTGGACAAATATTTTGATTGAGTCTCTCCTCTGATATGGATATTTAACATCCATGTTGCGGCAGATTTTGAGATCAGTGTGTAAGCTGTGATGGTTTTAACCTTGCTGCGACTGAGCCAGAAACACATTTGATGTTCCTATAAGAAAAATTTGACTTCTTCGATCGCATCGGTAGTGCCGTATCGTGTATTTACTTTAACAGACTGTACCCCTTATGCCTGAATTAATTATTAACAACACAGAACACATGCAAAACACAACTCAGAAAACCTCTTTTACGGAGATAAATTATTGATATAGCTTTACAAACTTCAATATAAAACTTCTTGAACACAAACTAATCTCAATTCTCCATCTAAAAAAGTTGTCCATCACCTTATTTTAGTTTGACAAGCAAAGCTTTAAAATGTATTACATAAAAGTAACAAACATTACTGAGTCACACTCATTTTTGTTTGGATATTCTGTTGTTCCAGCCCTCATTAATAATTCATCAATCTTAAGTATTTCTATGAATGGCATTATTCAAATGATGGTAAGTCACATCAGTCCACCTTTTTAGCTGTGAAGAGTTCTTACTGTAATGATGAAAGAGGTGTAATTTCCCTAGTGTCACACACAATGTTTGAAAGATACGAATCACCTTCAGCACAAGTGTGACAAATTTTCTTTGTTGCACCTTTTTGAGACATAGTTATCAGTTTCAATGGCAAATAGATTATTTTTTAGTGCGTCACAGTTCAACTGCCATGTCGTTTAAAGATATAACACAACTTCCACCCCATGTCATGGTTTTATAAATAAGTAATGACTTTTTCATTAAAAATATTGCCCCAATTTTCATTATTTCAGACTTTTCAGACAAACAACAATAATATGTTCACAAAAGCAATATCAACAGCATTTTATTTATCAAGATCAAATCGCCCTTATTCATCACCAATAGCACATGTGCAGTGGTGAGTTAAAGTCTTGCTAAAAAGAGCCCAGATGCAAAACCCTCTAAGTGCGTCTGACATTTTGTTTTTCTAAATTAGCATTTTTCAGACTCTTAAAGTCTCTGTAAAGTCAGATATTAAATGTATTTTGAATTTGTTACATCACAGAAAAATGTGTTATTATTAACCACCCAACAAAATTTGAATGATGAAAAAACGGCAAGTAGATAAAATAAGTAACCAAAAGCTTGGGGGCGCTCTCAACCACACCAATTCCCGAAAAAGCTGCCATCCCTCTTAACTTTCAAACACCACTAGAAACATGAATGAATACTTGCGATTGTGTTAGGGGCGGGGCAATGCGAGGTGGCTCAAGAACATAATCTAGCCACCGTTTTAGGCTTGCCTAAACTTAACTCTGAAATATACACACAAAAAAAAACAGTTTAATGATCTAACTCTGCAATTCAGTACTGCATAGTGTACAGTCTTGTCACACATTTCAGCAATACATTTCTAACATTTATAGTGTGTACATTTAGAAATGTTCAAGATTGACTTTACAAGGACTTTAATGGATTCTGCCAACAAACGGGTTTTTCAAAAATGGCCATTATTATGTAGATTTGAAGCAAGTATTTGATAAGAATGTAATACTTGCCGAGAGCATTCAGTTAGTATCATTAAACTCTTCCAATGATGTAATCTGAAAGTAACAGCTTGTTTCCAAAAATAAACCAAAAATGTCTCTTATTTTACTCTGCTAATATTGTCATCCCTATCTGCGACCAACAAGATACTAAAGCATTTTTGTCACCCTTCCAGGTTCTAAATGTGTTATTATCATTAACTTGGTAAATTAAATCAAATGGCGGGTGTGGAATTAAAACTGGGCAGAAAATAGTGTGCTGATGAGACACAATCAAACAGCCTAAATATAATTCACCCTGATAGAGACATTCTGTTGCCAGGATACACCTTTTAAAACCTTAACCTTCCAATTTTGATCTAAGGGTAAAACAGACCTCACTTTATCAATCTGTGTGACTGTTTTAGGATTTAAAGAGAGTCAAGTGTTTAAAATATTTGTCCGCTCACTATAATTTCTTATTAAAGATTTAAGTCACTAGTTGGTATTTGTTTAAGCATCCAGGACTATATTCATGGCAAGAATTGGTTAATCTACACACAAGTGGGGCAAGGACAGTTTGTCATGCTTTTAGACTGAGGGAGGAAACCAGAGTGCCCGGAGCAAAGAACTAAAAGAATGATGCATGTGTGGTGACTCTGAAGATATTAAATATTTACTTATAAAGGCACAGATAATTGCATAGTTACACACACATACACAAGGCTCTCCTCATCTGTTCTGTTCTATAAAAACAATACTGGTAAAGACAATAAAGCATAATCCTGCTGCACACACGACAAGGAACTACATCATCATCATCTGGCTGAAACTCAATCATCACCATATTAAATTAACATCTTTTAAAGGTGCTCTAACGCCGGATTTCCACCGACTGCGGAAAGGCTGCGGATCCGCTGCGAAACGGCTGCGGAGTCAATCGGTTTCCATTCAAATCAATGTGTCTATTTCCACTGACTGCGCTCCGAATCCGTCACAGCTCCAGCCATCCACAGCCCTCCTGCACAAATACGCAGAGCTTCTATTTTTGACGGATGCCGGACAGCTCCGCAAGGCGGAGCCATGACTTTATCGCGTGATCATACCTCAATTCGCGAGAACTCGTTTTTTTTATTAAATCTTTGCAATACAAACATTACAAACACACACAAATAAAGTCATTAATACAGAAACAACAAATAATAGACAAGAACAGAGCCAGGGGGAGTTTCAAATAAATACATTAAAGATAGAGCATAAATAAATGTTTTAGCAGCCTTCTTATTTTTTTGAATTTTGGATGGATTTGATGTACTGCTCTGTCTACGCGAGATCTCATGTTGTGATCTGGGCTGGTTTGTAAAAACGTCATAATTCAACGGCATAATGGGCAGAGACAGAACTAGGTATCGCGTGATCATCACGTGAATTTGCAAGACCTCGTGGGTCCTCGTCACTTCAGCACGCAGCCGCTCTGCAACAAATACGGAACTGGTGGGTATTGACGGACGGCGGAGTGCTGAGCCGTAACGCAGCGGAGCCGATCTGTAGCCGCTCCGCAGTTGGTGGAAATCCGGCGTAAGGGAATATGTGTGACGTCACTTCTTGTTGACGTTCGAAGTGTTCTCAAACAAAATGTAGCGTAGCTAACTCCTCCCCCTCCCTTCCGTGCTTTCTGAAAGTCATGAACGCGCCCAACCTCCACTCCCAAATCCTTTGTGTCGTTTAATGACTGGAACACGTTTGTTATGTTTCGTGGTGGTAGGTTTGACCACTTTGTTTTTGTTGCAGTTTGTGAAGCCTGGGCTGTCTACAGAGACCACGATTTTACTGTGTGTTCAAGGGACAGGCAGCTAGCAGATATTGAGGAGATGTTTACTGTATGAAACTAAAAATTATGGCCTAAAACGCGTGAAATCGCTTAGAGCACCTTTAAGATGCTAAAATACACTAGGTTACTTATTGTTTGACTGATACTTCAGCTTAAAGGTGACATTTTTCCTGTGTTTTCGAAGCTTTGATTGTACTTACTGTGCACAATATAACATGTGCTCATGTTTCCTGTGTGAAAATTTTTCACACAATTTACTTTCCGCTATGCCGCTTTTTTCACGTCCTAAAACGAGCTGATATCTTCCTTGTTCTATGAAGTCTCTCCTTTAGAAATACGTAACGAGTTCTGATTGTGTAGCTGGTCAAGTGTGTTGTGATTCAACAGCAGTAATTTTCTTTAAAGAAAACAAAACAAGGTGTAACATGTAAATTCAAGTGGTAGAGCAGTATAAA
>NC_133338.1:32895379-32939524 GCF_030506205.2 Paramisgurnus dabryanus | reverse complement strand
GATCATAGGTTTGATAACACAAAAAACTGATCAAACCTATAGCTTGATAGCACAGACCTTGGATAAATTTTTTGCCGGTTTCTGCATAAATGTAAAATATAATAATGTATTATTTATACATAATGTAAATTTATTATTTATTTGCTGTAAATTAAAATGAAAGCAAGCATCTTTGAATTCTTAAAGACTTCATAAAGTCTCACTGGGTTCGCTAGATTTACACACAGTACATTACAATTATGAGAAAGACTAAAAACAGAAAAAAATTAAGAAGTACAGAAAGAATAAACAAACAAACAAACAAGAAAGAGAGAAAAAGGCAGTAATGAAATGTAAATCATAAAGGGAGTTAAAGATAAGACAGGATTAAAGAAAAACATCTGAAGACTAAAAGTGAAACAGGAATACAATTACTGACCTGAAAATAGTTGAATAGCTTTGTTTTATGTCATGCATGCATGTAAATGGGTCTTACTTACTGATCTATATAAATGACTGGATTGCGCATAGAGCGCTTAACATAACAGCGTGAGGTGAAGTCAGCGGAGAGTTCAAGCGGCCATGTTGGTAAGCCCAATCGACAGAGGGCGACATTGACTTACATTCAAAATCATGATCTAAATTCACCTGGTTTACATCGTGTAAGTCACACAAGAAAATTTTTTAGGATACGTGTACATAAATTAAATGTAAATTCTGGTTTTATTTGCAATACTTATGTTTTAATCAGCAGGATAAGGGATATATTAAAATAAAACATTAAGGTGAGTTTGTCTGCTGCATTCTGTTAATGACACGGGTATAAATAAAGTTTTTTGACATCAAGCTATACAGTCAGGGTTATTTCTCTAAATAAGTTTAGGTAACTTGTAAAGATAACAATTACAAAACCAGCAAATTATTGCGTGCACAGACGGTACAAAACATGATTATTTATTTAGATTTCAGAATGAGCACGTTTGTCATTAATACTAAATATGCTGCGGTCTGTCCACTGATCTGATACTGTAATGAAGATTAGGGATGTAACGATTCAACCGTGTGTCCCATTAAAATTGCCTGTCTGAAATCGATTCTGAATCGCAAGGGTGCGATTCTTTGTTTCATGCACAGCTTGTGTGTGTACTACGGCATATGGTCAATAGGAAGTCCTTATCAATCTAAAATCATAACGAGTCAGAGTCGTTTATAACGTGCATTTAAAAAAGCAACACTCGTTAAACAAAATCAATTAAAATATTCTTTATTATCATGAAAATACCTGAAGCAGTGACATAAATATTCCTGTAGACATTTCCTGGAATAGCATTCGTAATGCTACTTCTTCTGTGGCACAAAGGGAGTTTCTGCACGGGAGCGCCCCTGGCATTTGGATGTGCCTGGATTCACCGTAATTCATTCAAATTCATTCATTGAGAAAAATGGCATTTGCACGGTTAATCGTTACACCCCTAATGAAGATGAATGTATAGTAACTTACTGTTTAAAAAGCAAAATGTACAACTTTCAGTAAATAACTATGTACATGCTTAGTAGGGTTGTGCAAAAAAAAAAAAATCGCCTGCGATTCTCATGCGCGTGTGTTCAGTAAAGCCAGTTCCGTGATTAGAAGTTAATCGCCATCAGCTGCTTTCATATGGAGCTACATTTACTTTACACAGAACCGTAGTTCACCGAGAAGCTAGGCAAAATCGCATAGATTATCGGAGGCAATTTTCCTAAATTATGAACACGGTTTTGCGTGCTTTTCTGTGAACTACGGCTCTGTGTAGTAAATGCAGCTCCATCTAAAAGCAGCTGATGGCGTTTTACTTGTAATCAAGGAACCGGCTTTACTGATGTAAATAATGTAATAATGAACAGGAAGACTTCAAATATAAAAACGGAGACTAGTAAAGTTTTATGATTAAGATCTGATAATGTCCATTGAATTAATATAATGTTTGGGCCTACCAATATGGCGGCACGGTGGCTTCACAATTGTGACGTCATGCACAATCCAGTCATTTATAGATCAGTTGTCTTACTACATTTATAACAATTTTACTATTACATTACACTACTTTATATGGCATGAATGGATTTGAACGATATATTTGTATATTAGCTCTAGTGGAATCTTGGTCAAATTAAAAGCTCTTCATGAAGTCATTGGTCATTATAATGGAAGTATAAAGTAAAAGTGGGGTCTGACTCAAATGATTAGCTTGAATTAAAATCTTATGCCCATCACATGTACAGTATGTTATGTACATGAAAGCAAAGTTATTAACATTAATAGAAGAGGCCGGCAAGAAACCACTACCATCTCGGTGTTAGTGGACAGATCAGATGGAGCAGTAATATTCTAATTGGATCCATCCCATTAAAGAATCTTGTTTTCCTTGATTACTTTGATGTTGGGCTTGGAGCAGCGGGGGCAGTTCCATTTATTTAGTCTCTCTCTCTCTCTCTCTCTCTCTCTCTCTCTCTCTCTCTCTCTCTCTCTCTCTCTCTCTCTCTCTCTCTCTCTCTCTCTCTCTCTCTCCTTAATAAATTGGCTCAGCAAGTGAGCTACTGCAAGCATGCTCACTCACGTTCACAAAACACTTTATTGCCCCCTAAAGGTTATTTTCTGAATAGCGATTTAGCTTTATTAATAGTGGAGATTAAATTAAAACAGGGTTCCAAATTAATGATTTTAGTCTGTTTCTTTTTAAGTCCATTTTAACTGTACTGTTCATCAGTTTAATTTAATATTATTCATATCATCCTAAAGACACTACAGAAGTCTATCTAAGGGTATACATGTTTCCTATTGAGAACTATAGGTTTCTCCTTCCAAATATTTCCATTATCTACATGCTTACTGTAAACATCCATGCACATGCTCTGTGCCTTTCACTGCAGTGTCCCTGCTAGAATCTGGTTTCATATAAGTCAAATGCCGCAAAAGTGCAGAGACCGAGCCACAAAATCCCTGATCCTCATTAAGCCAGGATTATGGGTAAATTAGGGGCCTCAGAAAGTTGAGATAAAAGAATACAGTAAAGGTCTGGAGGACGAAATGTACAATATTTGCTTGTAATGCCCCCTCAGGTAAAAAAAACCTTCAAATAAGAGTATGGTACAAATTTGGGAAAACTCATCATGGTTGAGTACTTACTTAACAAAATTATTTGCCAATTTTAGGCAAATTACAGTGCTTAGTTAGGGGATTTTTTTTTTTTAAATGCAGAGATAAATCAAAAAACATAGACTGCTATTTTATAAGTTATTAATATTTTAATTCTCGTTTTTTATTTAAAAAGTCCTTAGCCTTTACACCAGTGGCGTGCACAGACCTCCTCAGAGGCAGGGCGGACGGACTAAAACGGCATGATCAATTTGGACAAATTATTTCTTTTAAAAACACTTGTAAAACAAGTTTAAAGAAAATGTAATTGAAACAGTACCTGCATCTTCATTTTTTTTTCACTCAACTTTTGAGAGGGATCCTTCCTTTGGCTGCATCAGAGAGTGTTTTTTGTTCTTTCTTTCCTTGGCATTCTATAAAAAAACATTGTAACAAATGCATAACACATCAAACAAAAATAGTATTATTTACTTTACCAAACAAAACAGGGAGAATCAAGTTAATTTTGAGGACTTTATGATCAGTTTTGTTTATGTTGTAAATTTTATGTATGTATTACTGTATATGTATGAAAGTGTTAGCAATCAAGAAATCGGTAAGTTAACACATTACAATAAGGTTTCATTAGTTATAACTACATGTTAACATGAACCTATAATGAACTGCACTTATACAGAATTTATGAGTTAATATTCATTTCAAACCTTCATGTAAAGCATTACCCTTAAAATCAAAGATATAAATTGCTTACAATTCAGAGTTGGACATGGTCTTCATTGGATTTCATAACATGAGGATGTACAATGGCCTTGGTTCCTCTCCGCCATTCTGTGCATACCTCTGTTTTACACTTTGTGCATGTGTTGTGTGTAATGTGTTGTGTGTAAAGCACAACTATAAAACACACATACATTTTTTGACATGTTTAATAATAAATTTGAAAAAAATGGCGAAAACACACACACACACACACACACACACACACACACACACACACACACACACACACACACACACACACACACACACACACACACACACACACAAAGCGGAGTAATCCAGTCACATGCATCATTGCAGAAAAGAAATCTGATGCAAGTTTTTTTTTAACTGAACCTGCATTTTTTTTTTTTTTTTGCTACAAACTGTGTGAGGGCCAAAGCAAAACACATTGATTAGAATCACTGCAGCCTCCATACATTGGGGTGGAGATATCACTGTATTTCAGCCCTGATCTAAGAGAGATGAATACTGACAGTCAGAGACACTGCTATCCTAAGGCCAAATGCCTACTTGAATATAAACAGTACACTAATACACAAATGCAGTTTCATACACAGACTCTGTGCCTATTTTCCATTTTCATAAAACCGTTTATTAGTAATTACAAAGAAATTGAAAATGCACTAAAAATGCACTAAATAATTTAGACAATAAACAGTGACTTCCCTTCACAATACAACCGTTGAGGTTAGGTTAAAAAAAACTGGATAGATAATATGTGACTTTTTAATAAAATCAACTGCAATTTATTTTAGAAACGCTGAAGGATCAGCCTAGTAATGTAATCTTAATTTCATTTAGACGTTATCTTGATTTTACACATCAGTGTATTACACAATGACGGTTTAATTTGACTTTTAAATAATAAAATCACTTTCAAAAAGTATTGTTCCTCTTACTTCCTTTACTTCCTTACTTCCTTTATTTAAATTTAAGCACTGTGTGCGACTTGATAAGCCTTCAAACTTCATTAATAAACTCTGTTCTCTCTCTCTCTGAAGATAGTGGAACATTCAAGTCACTTTGATTAGTGATTTGTGATTAAAAGGTTTTTCTTAATTAACCCCAGTTTTTAATTCCTTGTGCAACTCATTTCAGCAGAAATAAAACTGCTGCAAAGCCTCATGGGATACCAGTAGCCAAACAGTTGCCTTTGCTTAAACGTGTTCATATAATGGCGCTTTTCCATTGCATAGTACCCCATGGTTTGGTTTTGTTTGGGTCGGGTCAGCTTACTTTTGGGAGCTTTTCCACTGGGTGCAGTACGTAGTACCCGATACTTTTTCCGTACCACCTCGGTTGCGTTTCCAAGCGACCCAAACTGATACCAAACGTGACGTGAAAACACAGTAGATCACTGATTGGTCTGAGAGAATCGTCACTACAGTGTCATCGCTATAATGTAAAGATTAGCTTTACCTT
Organism: Paramisgurnus dabryanus; assembly: GCF_030506205.2. Taxonomy (NCBI): domain Eukaryota; kingdom Metazoa; phylum Chordata; class Actinopteri; order Cypriniformes; family Cobitidae; genus Paramisgurnus; species Paramisgurnus dabryanus. The sequence goes on along the minus strand of NC_133338.1, from coordinate 32,934,204 downwards.
CATGCTAGCTTGCGCTGTCTCGAGCAAACATGTTGTCATCCGTGCTCTGCTATAAGTTCCCAAACTCCCTTTTAGCAATGAAAAACATCCACAGGTTGTGAATCAGGAACACCATACCAGTTTTTTTCCAAACTTGCAGTCAGCATTATATGCTTAAATGCAACTTCAATGAGGCTCAACGGAGCGCCGTCGACTGACGCCACCGGTGTTTGAACAGAAACTGTCATGTGAGACAGAGGTAGTGATAAATGCGATGTGCAAACATCTATTTGTGGTGGTCAATTTTAATTTTGTGGCGGACTGAGAAATAAAAAATGTAAGGGAATGTACAACGACGCTCTCACTTGTATGATGTCACAGCAGTAGGCAGCGCAAATATAACGACACACCTATAATCCCTCCCACTGCGAAGTGATACTACACTCGATGGAAAAGCTAACCACACAAAAGTGAGGTGAGCTGACCCGACCCAAACTAAACCGTGGGGTACTATGCAATGGAAAAGCGCCAAAAGTGTGCCCACAGCACATGCTTGTGACACTTCACTGCCTGAATTCTATTCAAATTATGTATTAATAATGCAAAAAAACAAGACTCCAAAAATTTTTTTGTTAACAATTTAATAAATAGGGCCTTTAATTGTTTTGTCATGCAGAGTTGGGTTAAAGTTTAACATTACTTCAGAGGGATTCAGTGATGTTAATGTTAAAGTTGTGAAGTCTATTGAGTCGCAGTTGATTAGCAGGGACCTCTACAGGACCTTAGGTGAGCAGGGATTTTATCTCTAACTCCACTTGATGAGAGTGCCACCACTAGTTTTTCTTTGAAAAAAATGTTATTATATGACACCTTTACTGCCTTAAAGGAGCATTTCACCCGTAGAAACATTAATCTTTATTGAAAGTGTGTCATATTTGTAGTCCAAATGTAACATACATTTAGAATTTGGTGCCTATTTGACCGAGAAAAGGGGTGTTTGTAGTCTCACCCCCTCAACAAAGATATTGGACTTCCTTCTTTCAATGATGCAATATGATGATTTTTACATCATTGAAAGAAGGAAGTGCAACACTGAAATCTGTTTTTCTCCTGTCTTAGCGGCAACTGAGAAAATGATGCATGACCATTCAAAAACATGACTGGGGTTCTAACTATACAAAGCTTTACGCAAATGGGTGAAGTGTCCCTTTAAATATAGTAAAATTTCCTCTAATGCTTTTTCCTGTAGTTTAGTAGAATAAAGTATAAGCTTTGACGTTTGTTGTAGATTAATATGTAGGGATGCACCGAATATTCGGCCACCGAAAATTTTCGGCCGAAAATGCCCCAAAATAGCATTTTCGGCTTTCGGCCGAAAGACTTTTATCACCGAAACAATACGGCCGAAATGTTGTGATGACGTAAACAGAAACCGCGACCTGCACGTGCTTGTCTGAAGCAACATGTATGCGGCGTGGATGTATTTAACCGCAAAAAGGCGCTAAAGTACGCACAGAGGCACATGCGGTTGTGTCCGGTCCAGACGTGATCATCACAGTGAGTACGCTCTTCAAAGATCAGAACTCTTGATGTGTAAACTTTAGAGAGAGTCGCGCAAATGTGTCTCAAACTGTATAGTCCATTAACATACATGTGCCGAATAAAGCAATGAAAAACAACGTAACGTTTTTATGCTGCGCTGTTTGGGATTCGCCTTCGTTCTCTGTGTGCACGCGCGTTTAAGTGCCCTCGATAGTGCACACACGAGTGAGACGCAAACAAGCGAACGTAAAATCTTTCTGTTATTGACAGGGCACATATAAACAAAATTATCTCCAAAGTATTCTTTTTCTAATAAAAACATTCGTTTATGTCTTAAGTGTATGTATAGATTACAGTCATAAGTCTCTGCTTATTTAAAGAGACAGTAACCTCAATTCACCTACTTAAGTCTAACAAAGAGACAAATATCTCTAAAAATAATAATAGATTTAATTTATACAATAAAGACAGTGTTATGACTCATTTAATTCGATTTTTGTTCCTAATGCTAATGTTAGCCCTTATTAATGTGCAGCTTTGTTCTTTTTTTATAAATGTTTGTAATTTCTTTATTTGTTATTAGATTTTCCCCACCCCCTTTTTGCTGATCTGAAAAATAATCTGATCTGTGCCTCAAAAACTGTAATGTGATCTGAACCGTGAGTTTTGTGATCTGTCACACACCCCTAGTAAAGGTAGTACACAGTGATAGCCATAAATGCATTTGTACAAATAATTGGCATAATAATTTATTTCGGTGTTTCGGTTTCGGTTTTTCGGCCTTGGTTTCCTCATTTTCGGTTTTCGGTTTCGGCCAAGAATTTTCATTTCGGTGCATCCCTATTAATATGTTTTTTAATACTCGTTTTCGACTAAAAGTTTACCGATAGGAGTTGTTCTTGTTAGTCACCTTTTAATACTCTATCCACTAGACAAGAGTCATTCTCAAAATGAACAAATGTTGTCTTCATCCATCAGACTGCTAAAGTACAGAGCCCTGATGAATGTGGACTCAGCGGAAGGCACAAAGACCTCAGAATTAGATCATTCAGTTTACATGTATCTCCTTTTCTCTCTCTCTCTCTCTCTCTCTCTCTCTCTCTCTCTCTCTCTCTCTCTCTCTCTCTCTCTCTCTCTCTCTCTCTCTCTCTCTCTCTCTCTCTCTCTCTCTCTCTCTCTCTCTCTCTCTCTCTCTCTCTCTCTCTCTCTCACTAATATTTCTTCAGACAAACAGCTTGTTTTTTTTTTTAATACAATGTAAGTCAATAGTGACTCAGTCCATTAAAATTCTGTGTAACATGACCTTGTGTTCCACATGGAAAGAATACAAAAGCCCATTGAATGCAGTATAGTGACTGACACAGTGAGTCACCATTTACTTTCATTGTATTTATAAACTTCTCCAAATATTTTGATGTGTTCCACTAAAGAACAATGCACAAGTCGCTTCCTTACAGCGTGTCAACCAGCATTTTTACAAGCAATTCAAATTTACTGTGCAGGCAAATACTGTATATAAAAACTAAAATGACCTTATTTACTTTCACACATTCTTGTTTACACAGAACCAGATCCAGTGACCTTACTTCCAACATCTCGTTTCAAACCTATTTTTTATGTATAGCTATACGGCTATACATACAGTGGGCAGTCTGCTAGATGAAGTTTTACATTGTACGCATAGGTCACACATGTGCGTACAGGAGTATGTAATGTATTCTGTAGGCCACAAGACAAGAGGTAGTGCAAATTGTATGTGTGTATTAGTCAAATAAACTATGCTTTGCAAGGCTGTGAGTTCGACTGTGTGCGTAAGCTTGTGTATGCTTAAAAACAGACAATATACCAGAGCTTCAGTTAAAAGGAGGTCTTGTAGCTATTAACACTACATGCTACATGGGACAAGATGCTTACAACATACTAGAATCTAGAATGTGATCCAAGACATGTTAATTAGAAACATCTCCCAAAGAAATACAAAAACTGTTGTTACAAGATTTTATTACGGGGGAAAAAATTAGTGGTTCCGAAAAATTAAACCAGATCAGGAGATAGCTAACTCTTAAAGACAAAAACATCTCTAAAAAGGTACAAAGTTTAAACTGTGCCATAAAACTTCAACACACAGTGTACAAAATACTAATATATACAATAAAAATACAATTAATTTGGACATTATTTCCAATTTATTTATTAATTATTTCCAATTTATTGAAAAGAGCTGACTTAAAAGTGTGTTTCATTCACACATTTGACATGCCGTATACAGTTTAGAAAATGTATTACTGTATTACCAGTGGTGGCCGGTGACTTCTTTTTTTGAGGGTGCACCGATGCAAAGTTCGTCACAACAAAAGTATTTAGCCCATCATGTGTGTGGTTCGTCAATTCAAAATATGTGTTTGTTGCGTCAAGTGAACATATATATGTGCATCACGTGTCATGTCAAAAAGTACCTGCTGCAGACGCGTCTAAAAGGTTTATGATAAGTGACGATAGCGTTTCCCAGATACTCACTTAATTTCATGTGTAAAGTTTACTGTTAAAGGATTAGTGAATTTTCTTAAAAAAAATCCACTTTACTCACCACCATGTCATCCAAAATGTTGATGTCTTTCTTTGTTCAGTCGAGAAGAAATTATGTTTTAGAGGAAAACATTCCAGGATTTTTCTCATTTTAATGGACTTTAATGGACCCCAACACTTAACACTTAACTCAACACCTAACAGTTTTCTTCAACAGAGTTTCAAAGGACTCTAAATGATCCCAAACAAGGCATAAGCGTTCTATCTAGCGAAACGATCTAGCGAAACGAAAAATATGCACTTTTAAACCACAACTTCTCGTCTATCTCCGGTCCTGTTATGCGCCAGCGCAACCTCACGCAATATGTTATCACTTCAAGAGGTCACGGATGACGTATGTGAAACTACGCCCCAGTGTTTACAAGTGTGGAGAAGCGAAGGACCGTTCCGACGTTGTTGTATGTGGAATGATACATGTCTTTGTGTCAGTGTATTGTTAAAAATGGTCCGCAAATGTGCTTTTCATATAGTGATAGACCGATATATCGGCCAGCCGATATATCGAGACGATATTTGCGAGTTTTATGTGTTTCGGCATCGGCCGATATGTGGCTGCCGTGTTCGCCGATTTTTTCCGGCATTATTTACAGACAGAGTGCTGGAAGCCGTAAGCTATTGCAGGTCATGTGACTGAAACAACCAACCTTTCCATGACAACATCGAAAGATGGTTCCATAGCACCCTCACCTGTTTTAACTATTTGTTAAATATAGTTTTTTTTTTTTTTCAATAAATGTTACTTTTTTTAAAAATTGAGACTTGAAAACATTTGGCATCATCATTTTGTCATTTTTATGATGTAAATTGAGTGAGCAAAAGCAGTATCGGCTCCAAATATCGGCTCAAGAAAATCGGCAGCTTGTCTCGGTTATCGGCTAAGGCTGATAAAACAAAAATCGGTATCGGCACTGAAAAATCCATATCGGTCGATCCCTAGTTTCATATATTTAACACGTGACCTTTCTACGTCACTACGCAATTACGTGAGGTCGCGCCGGCACATCACAGGACTGGAGATAGACGAGAAGTTGTGGTTTAAAGCATTTTTTTTTCTTGTCAAAAATGACAATCCTGTCGCTATATAAGACCCACGTGTTTTTCGCCTTGTTTGGGATCGTCAATTCAAAATATGAATTGACGATCTGATAGCCTGCGCGAGGACGTGGATGTACTGAAGAGCTATTTATTTACATAATTTAAATTACTGTTAGTTTAAATGTACTTACATTAAACAACTATACATCATTAAAAAGTGTTTTGATATAAGATTTAGTTTTTGACCTTTATTTTAATCTGAGAATCCTAGTAACAGTAATTTCTTCATTTTTGTCAGGCGTTATGAAAATGAAAAACGGTACATACCTTTAATTTGAAATATAACCCTCAGCCGCACTCATTAATAAAATTACTCCTCCGTGATCGTCATGAAAGCACTCGATAAAACAACATCCATCGGGGCTTTTAATTCAAAGTATGCATATTTGGAGAAATATTACTTCAATTTTATATGTTTATTTCAAATTTCTGCAGGGGGGGTAATATTTCACACATTTTTATTCCAAACATGGCGATATGAGCAAGCTGGAGTCTGCAGTCATTCACACTCAGTTTGTTTCATTCATACGTGAAGCCGGAGGGCGCTAAAGTCTGAAACTCTCAATATGAAAACTTTCATAGAATAAGAGGTCAGAGCTCAGCTCAGCTGTCAGACGTAAACTTGAACAGTGACGTGCAACGATCGATCGCTGTTTTTATAATAACATGCAAATAAAGATGTTTTGATGTTTTAAAACCATGGAGACAATAAACACGATTAAGATTATATATGGTTTGTCTGTATTTTTAACGCTATGTCTATTATTTTTATAACAGTACTGTATATTATAATGCTATGCTAATCGAGCAAAGCTAACAGCATAAATAACATAAAATTTTTTATTTTTGGTCTTATTTTATGATTCAAAGCCACATCAGATCACGCATGATTGTTTAAGCACTCGACTTTTGATGTTATAATGTGAGTTTTATTATAAATGCTGTAGTGTTTTGATGGTATGCTAAGCTAACGTACTAGCTGTTCTGTAAACATCTGCTGTCTGGAGATATGAGATATGTGTTTCTAGGAATAATTTTGACTGGTAAAGCTTCTTTAAGGTAAGTTTCTTTTTGTAAGAAAGGACTTTAATAAAAAGAAAGTGAATTGAGACAAAAGGATAAAACACTAAATAGAAATTATGAGCAATTATTAATAATAATAATAAAATAAACATTTAGACAGCCATATCCCGGATTAGAAGTTGTTAATGACTCATCCGGATGCTTATTTAATGAGTCTGTTTAAAACCCGGAGCAATAGGACAATAAACTGAAAGGATGTTGTGAGATATAAATAAACAAACATTAGCTTAGCATTTTTGCTGTTTTCTCTAAATAAATTTACATGACATGGGTCTAAAAAACATTTCATAAAATACAGAGTTTTAGAGGTATCATCTTCAGATTTAAAACAGAACATGGTCAGACCTGTGGCTTTATCTGCAGAGCATTTCTAGATTGCTCCAAGGCCAATTTCATTTAGATTTTCATAACAATATTTCATACATGTTTGGTGGAGTTAATAAAAAAGTATAATTTAAGCTCTCTATAACAACTTTTTTCATTTTAACAGTAACTAATGTTCACCTCTTAATAAACTTCCAAGTGTCTGCTTTCAAATGAGACCAAACTTATGCTTTTAGTGCAAAGACTTCATAAACTGTATCTATTTTAGTTTGGCTATGACAGTTTTTGTGGGGGGGTTCGGAAAATGGAAAGAGGGCTAACAGGTTAAAGTCCTTTGAAACTCTGTTGAAAAAAACTGTTAAGTGTTGAGTTAAGAGTTAAGTGTTGGGGTCCATTAACTCTTTCGCCCCCATTGACGAGTTATCTCGTCAATCAAGAGAAAACGCTTCCCCGCCAATGACGAGTATCTCCGTCTTTCCGCAATACTGCTATTATCCACCAGGTGGCGCCCTTCCGCAACTTTTTAAACCCGGAAGTATTGCCCTATGGCAAGCGGCTGCATGTCCGTGTCTGTTTTAAAGATCGCTCTGAATGGAACTCTATGAAAAGTCCGTCACAAAAATGGAATTATCTCTGCTTTTTGCTGAAAATGTGGTGTTTTTGCAGAAACCTACCCAAATTCAAAAGCTGATTACAAAAGAACTACTGAAGGTAGGATGAAACATTTTTTTTTTTTTTTTTTTTTGAAAGCAAAGGGTCTGTTCTTTCATTTGATATATTGTATGTTTATTAGGGCCGGGACTTTAACGCGTTAATTAAGATTAATTAATTACACAAAAAATAACGCGTTAAACATTTTAACGCATTTTAATCGCACTTATTAATAGAGTCATTCGTAAATGCTGCAGACCCTGTTTTAGTTCGAGAACTCCGGGGTTGTGATGCAGTGTAAATAAAAGTAGACGGAACCTAAACGAACAGCTGATTTTAACGTGACAACGCATCAATTTCAAAGTAAAAATGATTTATTCTGGTAAATGGAGGTTTGCAACGGAGGTTTTGCCCAATAAACATCTACCAACAAACTACAGATTATTTTAACATGTATCCTAATGTCTGTTATATGTTAATGTTTGAGTATTGTTGGGTTTAAATATTGTTGTAATGTTGTTTTGTTTCAATTTAATTAGTTTATTACGAGTTTAATTTAAGTTTTGTTTGCTACTTTAAAACGAATTTCGTTTCAAATAATTTGTCTCGTAATTATAAACAATGTTTTGTTGTTAGGTTTTGTGAATATAAATTAAAAAGAACATTAAAAGCAACACCGTGCATCTCATTGATGCATATGCTACCGAATGCCAAAACATGCAGTGAGTAGCCTATATCACTTACTTTTCAAAAAATCAGCCTGGCAGTGCCCAGAAGTTAAATTTACACGCGCATTTAGAGCATACTGTAGCAGCACGTTTGATTTGCGGTGTGCTCAAGACTTTTAAAAATCAACTTCATATTAATTTTAATAGGCTACTTTGACGGAGGACACACACAGAGAACAGCGACGGCAGGTAAAGGAAAAAAGTTAAACGAATAGAGTCAGTTTGTAAGAACATTTTTAAATTGACTATAAGATCATCAATATGAACTCTGAACAATGAACTATTATAAACATAACAGCAAGAAAAGCTGAAGAGGAACTCGCAACATTAAAGCAATAAGCATTTATGTAGGCTAAAGCTATATATCACCTCTTATTTTTTTTAATTTAGTTAAGTTTCAATGGTAACACTAAAGGCGCGTACATTATGCAGCGCTTTTCACATCCGAATCTAGGGGTGTCACGATTCTCCAAATCCTCGATTCGATTACATTTTCGATTCTAAGGTCACGATTCGATCCGATTCTCGATTTTTACATATTTTTTTGAAGACAAAAATGATATGCCATTATTTATTATTATTATTATAGTTTAACATTAACATGCACATTGCACAACTCGCATGAGAGTTTGTGTGCTTCACTTAACGCGAGAGCTTGTAGAGAGAGGATTCCTTTTTGTACGCACATGGATTTAATGCACATGGACTTAATGCGCGTGTCTTGGACTCATAACATCTGAAATAAATCCAGCATCATTAGCAGCTGCGCTTCTCTCTGTCTCACCTGCACGTGCACGCGCTCTCGCATCTGTCCGAAGTCTAAACATAAACTAAAGTAGTAATCCTTATGTATATGTTCAGTTTTATGCGTTTCATGCGAGCTGAGGCAAACTATCCCTTTTGTTTCAAATATAATCCGCTGCATCTTTGTGCCTCTCTCACTCTCGCGCTCGTGCAGAGAGCTGCGCTCTGTCCAAAGGCAGATCACTAGGTAGTAATCCTGTTTATGATATGCATTTCAAGGAGTTGTAGCATCCCTCGTGTTTAAAATATGATCGCGTTCCGCTGGACAGATGTTTTTAAAGGCATCTCTGAGAGTTTTTTTCCCTCTCTTGGCAAGCCGACCGGACGTGACATGGGGGCGTGGCAGCATCGACGATCCCATTTTTTAATTCGAAGTTCGAAGCTGTGACTTAATTTCGATCGATTTCGATTTAAAATCGAAATCGTGACACCCTTATCCGAATCCCACTTAAGAAACCTATAAACGATGTGCAACTTAAAAAATATATTATGCACATTTTTATATATTTTATATATAGTATATTATGTTTTGTTGTTTTTATACGCGAGGTGGGGCATCCGCGCACATAGGTACCAGAACACAGACAGTCAAAACCTGAGAAGTCCCGAACCCTGCAATATTAAACAAACTACTTTAAGAAATGCGGGCCAGGAAGCGGGTCGGGTATAATATATATATATTTTTCGTTGCGGTCCGAGTTGCGGGCGGGTTGTTTATACATTGACCCGCGCATCACTGGTAAGCGTCGATAAGAGCATGGTTGTGTGTAAGATATGGAACAAGGAATTCACATATCACCGCAGCACATCGAGCCTCAAGTATAATCTCAATGCAAAACATACAGCAGCTAGGGTGGACATTAGCCCGACTCCGGGTACAACGACATGGTTGAACAAAAATAAACAATATTTTGTTAAGCTTATGTATTCAGTCATTATTCATAAAAATCCATGTAAAAATTACTTCTTAATGTTCTCAGGTCAAATATTTATATGAGATTAAAATGCGATTAATTTAGATTAATTAATTACAAAGCCTCTAATTAATTAGATTAATTTTTTTAATCGAGTCCCGGCCCTAATGTTTATTTATTTAAAGAAGAACATTTTCTGGAAGGCATTAAACTTTTGTGAAAATCATGAAAAACGCTGGCACTGGGTGGCAACTTTTTTCCACTAAAATGAGAAAAATCCTGGAATGTTTTTTTAATAAAAAAAAAAATTCTGGATTGAACAAAGAAAAACATCAACATTTTGGATGACATGGTGGTGAGTAAATTATCTGGATTTTTTTTAAGAAAATGGACTAATCCTTTAAGTGAGTGTCTTGCGAGTATTTTGTGAACACAAGTGTCTCTTTTATCATAAACGGTTTTGACACGTTTGCAGCAGGCACATATTTTGACAAGAAACGTGTGTTGAAAACACGAGCATTACACAACACTCCGAATATGACATATTTTGAATTTGCGCCCCTCGGAAGAGCAGTCACCAGCCGCCAGTCCGCCACTGTGTATTACCTTGCTAACCAATAAAACTGCTTTTATTACTGAAAAGCTACAGTACATAATTTATAAAATAACGACATTACCATCTCATTACTAAGAAATGTAGTAAAAAAACAAAAATAGCCTCGACATGCCAAACCCTGCATGAAGAAAATTTATTTTTCTCAGTTTATGAGGTTGATGACTGCTTTTAAAAGAATGCTTGTTGTGTTGCGAAACAACACTAAAGCCCATGTCATCTGCCAGTATCACTTCACACATCACTGAGTGTGAATCAGTTTCATTCCTGGAAACAATTAATTCAGATTCCTCTCGCCGTGCATGTGGCAGATCAGTCTATTCTCTGTTAGCACTGTGCCTTTGCCCAAACACACACAGACAAGTCAACAGAACATTCTTATGCCATGACAGGTCAGGTTCAACTTGCCAGGGTTTGATTTCTTTTCCTCTCCATGTATTTGTCCTCTAATCTGAAAGCTGTAGTGAAAATCTTAACTCTGTTATTTCTATCGTCTTTTCTTCCCCAGGCAAAACAGCACCAATGACCCTTATGAACTTCCCTAAGAATTTTTTAGTTTACATTGTAGGCTGACTAAACAGAGAACAGCTAAAGAGAGGAGAGCTCTCCAAGTGCTAACACTACAACACACATAAAGAATGATAGCCTGGGGGTATATGAGAGACAGAGAGAGACTGACAGTTACAGCCTGGTCTGCAGACTGTAGTAAAAATAAAAGGTGTCAGCAACTGTTATGCTTTACCAGCTAAAGAGGTTAATGTGTGAAACAGAGAAAGAGAAGATGCAGTGATGAGGAGAAATTACGGGTTAGTCTATATACTGTAAACTATGGCAGTCTTTAATGATGTACAGTACACAACCACTAGGGAATTGTATCAGTACTGCAGGGGTGTGACCATTATTTATTGATCTCAAACTAAATTTAGTACATAAAAAAAATGTGTTAAAAAATATTAAAATAACAAAGTTTGAAGCAAAAGTTTACTCAAATGTTTCATGGTCAAGAAATGCAGATTATCGCATGTAAAAGGTAAAGTATATGATGTGATACATTAATAATGATACATCAAAGGGTTTGCCACATAAGGACCATAAAGGAAATAAAAACAATGTGGGACTTTTATGCACACTATTATACAGGTAGGCCAGGCTTTAAAGGGGACATATCATGAAAATCAAACTTTTTTCATGTTTAAGTGCTATAATTGTGTCCTCATTGCTTTTAGCCACCCAGTAACTTTTGGTATACCATGTACTGCAAGCACGTAAAAAAATAGGTTATTGAAATTTGTCAGAATGTCAGATGTCAGAAGGGTTTAATACCGCCCATTAATCTGTACTATCCGATCACAGCACTGCCATTTAGTGCAGAGATCAACTCATTTGCATTAAAAAGGACACACCCGAAAAAGGAAAATTTTTGCTTACACATACAAAGTGGAAATTTTAACATGCTGTAGTCTAATAAATTATCTATAGCACTATTCGGACGGGATTAGTTTTCCAAACGTTTCAACATGTCCCCCACGACGTCTGTGATATTTTGCTTTAAATGTACAATTATTACAGAACATGTAATTTATTAATTTAATTTTAACAAATCAAAGTAGCATACGTGTTTTATATAACTGGCTGCTTATAATAAACCCAAAGAAATGATCTTGATTAATAACAATTTATCTTTATTGATTAACATTACCATTCCAGAGTTGAACAAAATAGGGTTGAGTTTATCTTATACTGATATTACAGTGGCCAGTCTTATAACAGTGTTTGATATTCAGCTCGTCTTGATTTAATTATTTTATTTCGCCGAATGAAAAAAAACATCCATATCTGAATAAATGGGACTCAGGAAGTACAATATATGGGCGTTAGTAAGACCTTACGGCAGGTCACGTTGGCCAAAACACGACAAGAACATTTTCAAAAGATATTGCGGGCAAACACAGACATTTGCATCCGGACGGGATTCAATTTCTCAAAGGACCTCTGAGTTCGGCGAAAAACAGTAGGTAAATTGCTCTGGAATTTTTACGGAGGTCGTAAGAGAAAAACGCAGACATGGACAATTCGGACTGGATTAAAAACTGGGAACTGAGATCGAACTGGGATGTCAAAAACAAATGTATTTTTCATTTTTAAAAAGTCTTGTGAAATGTCCCCTTTAAATACAACACAATTAGTTTTAAACAAGGAGTTCCTGATCTATCCTTGTGATGGTTTTTATTGGTCTCTCTACTGTCCAGGGAAAAGACCCAGAAGTTAAACATATTTTTTCAGAATGAAAATTAATTTTTATAAGAAAGCATGTCTGTTTGATACATTTAGCAGACTGCGGTATGAGTGTATGTGTGCCTGTCCTGCATTTGTGTTTTGAGGTCTGAAATAGTCGTACTTGTCTTTAAATGACCAGACATTATTTGCCCATTGTTCATTGTGTTGCACATACTGTATTTCTCTATTCTACTAGACAACTACACAAATAGATGAAGTACAATAACATGACAGTTTTTGTTCCTGAATTACTTTGCTAGAACAGACCACGTGAGTTAAAAAACCAACAAACCATAACTTTTCCTGACGTTTCCCTCCCCCTGGTGACCATTGATGGATTCTTCCTGACAAAGCATTCATTATCGCACCGAGCAGAATGTACCTTTCTCTTTCCCCCGACCACTGCCCCCTTCCTCTCTCTCTCTCTCTCTCTCTCTCTCTCTCTCTCTCTCTCTCTCTCTCTCTCTCTCTCTCTCTCTCTCTCTCTCTCTCTCTCAAGTTCAAGTTCAAGTTCAAGTAGCTTTATTGGCATGACATTTAGGTTATAGTATTGCCAAAGCATTTTCAATAAATACATACAAAGAATAGACATCTACAACAAAATCAACATAAATACAACAATGCAGATAATTACAATTGATTGTAAAAATATATTAATTATACAGACATGTAAATAAAAGAAAATATCTTAAACATCTCTTAAACTGTGGATTGTATATACATATTTTGCAGCTAATTTGGCTGCTACATCAACTTCTCCAAGCAAATATTGGAGTTTTTCTGGATTGTTTAAAGTAAAAAATGAACAATTCAAGTTTTCAAATTTGGCAAAAAACAATTCCCTTATGGATTTATATTTTGGGCAAACAAGAAGAAAGTGCATCTCATCCTCTATTTCATTAAGATCACAATGTTGGCATAATCGCTGTTCTCTTGGTATCCAAGATTGCTTGTGTCTTCCTTTTTCTATGGCTAATTCATGGTCCCCAAGTCGATATTTTGAAAGGATCTGTCTTTCTTTTACTTGTTTTATTGTTAAGTAACTTGCCAACTTGGTGGTTCTGTTAAGGTTTGAATAACATTCAAGTTTGGTATGGAGGGCAATATTATTTTCTAGTATTCTATCATAATTCTGCTTTAGATTTTTGTCAATTTCTTTGTAAATGTTGTGGTCAGATATATCTTTTGTTTCATGAATTAGTTTCAACACATGTGTATTTAGAGGATGAGAAACTGTGGGGGTTTCATTGGCAAGGAGGGCTTTATATTGAATAGACTGAGTATCAGATTGATGGAGGTGATGCCAGAATTTAACAGCTCTTTTCTGGATTTCAATATTTAATGGATATAAACCCAGTTCAGCCCTGCAGGCATTGTTTGAAGTGCCTCTATTCACTCTTAATATATTTTTAGCAAATTCCAATTGTGTTTTTTCTATTACACTTTTATCCCAGTTGTGGAACTTTAAGACGGGTCCCCAGATTTCACTACCGTAGAGTAAAATGGGTTTAATGATTGCATGGTAAAGTTTTATCCATATTTTAATTGATAAATGTAATCGGCCAAATCGTGCCTTTATGGCAAAAAATGCTCTCCGAGCCTTCTCGCTCAAAGCTTTTGCAGCCAGATGAAAACCTCCTGATGCTGAGATCTCAATCCCCAAATAAGTGTAATTAGTGCTGTGTTTTAAAGTCTCTCCTCTGTATGTAAACTGGTATTTGTTTTCCTGAGACCTGGACTTCTTCTGAAACACCATGACTCTGGTTTTGTCTAGATTTACTGTCAGTGCCCATTCCTTACAATACTGTTCCAGCAGTGTTAGACTTTTTTGAAGCCCATCAGCTGTGGGGGATATCAGAACCAGATCATCTGCGTATAACAGACATTTTATTTCCGAGTCATATAGAGATAGACCGGGGATATTGGAGCGATCTAGAGCTTCAGCCAACTCATTGATGTAAATATTAAACAAGGTTGGGCTCAAACTACATCCCTGTCTTACTCCACGACCCTGATGGAAGAATTCAGTTCTAAAATTCCCAAGTTTTACCGCACATTTACTCTTTTTATACATGGATTGTATAACATCAAATGTTTTTCCACCAATGCCAATTTGTAATAGTTTGTATAATAATCCATCATGCCAAATAGTGTCGAAGGCTTTTTTTAAATCAATGAAACATGTAAATATTTTTCTTTGATTTCCTTTAATATTTTGGTTAATTAGAGTATGGAGAGAGTAAATATGATCTGATGTGCGGTGTTTGGGTAAAAAGCCAATTTGTGCCTTATTAAGGATGTTGTGTTTTGTAAGGAATGTCACTACGCGGTTGTTTAGAATATTGCAAAAAAGTTTTGCTAAGTTGCTGCCTACGCAAATACCGCGGTAATTATTAGGGTCAAATTTATCTCCTTTTTTATAAATAGGTGTGATCAGTCCTTTAGACCAGATCTCAGGAAAGTCACCAGAACACAAAATTAAATTAAATAATTTTGCCATCGCTTGAATTATATAAGGACTGCTGAGTTTCAGCATTTCATTGCAGATATTGTCTTGTCCACAAGCTTTTTTTATTTTTAGATTTTTTATGTGTTCAGTTATTTCTAGTATTGTAATAGATGTATCTAATGGATTTTGATAATTTTTTATTGTTTTCTTTAAATCTTCTAATTTTCCCATTATTTTATTTTGGGCCTGGTTAAGGTCTGTTGGCTCAGTTTTTTGATAGAGAGTTTTAAAATAAGATCTCCAAATTGTGTTGCTCTGGAGTAGTATGTCTGATCTGGGGCTTTCAGATTTTTTAAAGAGATTCCAGAAGTTGTTTTGGTCAATAGATTCGTCAATTTCATTAATTTTTGTTTCATAAAATTTATCTCTTTTTTTGCAAATTAGTTTTTTATAATCTTTTAAACAGTTTGCGTATTCAAGTCGTATTGTCTGATTGGCTGGTTCTTTGTGTTTTCTGTTGGCAAGTTGTCGAAGGTTTTTTCTGAGTAATTTACATTCATTATCAAACCATATATCCTTTTTTATTTTTCCGATCTCTATTTTATGTTTGCTTTGTTGTTTGACGTTAGATAAGATAGCTAAAGTTTGAAATATAAGATTAAATTGGAATGTTGCTGCATTTATACCATTAATATCTGGGGTGAAATCTGTGGACATAAA
Source organism: Paramisgurnus dabryanus (assembly GCF_030506205.2). Lineage (NCBI taxonomy): Eukaryota > Metazoa > Chordata > Actinopteri > Cypriniformes > Cobitidae > Paramisgurnus > Paramisgurnus dabryanus. Next base: position 32,918,439 of record NC_133338.1, on the reverse strand, counting down.
GACATCTAGCATTTCTTGTGTTACAGAACTACTCATGTTTTCTTTAAATTTTTCAGCATCAGATTGAGTCCACTTGAGTTTGGGTTCTAATGGGGAGAGTTTTTCATGGATCAGGGGAGAAAGCTTGACCACTTCATGTGTCTGCTTCAGGTAAAGCACAGTTTGACAGTGGTCAGAAATTGGACATTGAGGTTTTACTGTAAAGGCGTTAATAAAGTTTGGGTCGATGTCTGATATTGAGTAATCGACCACACTTGCTCCTAAACTGGAGCAGTAAGTGAATCTACCAAACGAATCTCCCCTGGTTCTGCCGTTTATAATATACAGCCCTAGATTTTTGCAAAGGTTTAACAACTGCTTCCCATTTTTGTTAATGATGTTGTCATAACTTGTTCGTGGACTAATGACTGGTGCTGATTGAAATAACATGTCCCCAAATATGTGACCATTATCTGTAGTATTTATATAATCAATGTCTTTTCCGGTCCTTGCATTTAGGTCACCACATATGAGAATTTTTCCTTTAGATTGGAAATATAAGATGTCTCTCTGTAAATGGAGAAAGCATTGATCTTGGTAATAAGGAGAGTCATGAGGTGGAACATAAACAGCACAGATGTAAAGATTGCTTTGTGGCAGTATAGAACTTATTTCAAGCCAAATCAATGAATTTTCAGTTTTGATTATTTTGATCATGTGTTTTAAGTTCTCTTTGTACCATATAAGTATGCCACCTGAATCACGACCACACCTTATTTGCGATTTCTTAAGTGATGGTACAATCAATTCTCTGTATCCTTTTGGGCAGTGTAAATTCTCATTATTTCGACACCAAGTCTCATGAAATATAACAATGTCTAAATCTTTTATACTGCTAAGCAAGTCCTGGTCTAAGGTTTTGTTTCCAAACGTTGAAGAATGTAAACCTTGTATATTCCAACTACTAATTTTAAACGATTTCATATGGAAAAGTGTGTGTGTATATTACTTGTAGATTATTTTATGAGTTTGGAGCAGACGATGTTGAGAAGATGTCTTATTTGATTGAGTTCAGATGCTGCTGGGTTTTGTGGATGCTGAACTGCTGCTGCGTAGCTCTCGTGTTGTAATTCAGCTGTTAAATCTTGTCTGGTGTTTGAATGAGGATGATGACTTCTTTGTGATTGATAGCTGTTCTTGCTGGGTATGTTCCTGATGTTCCCTCTATTGTTACCAAGTGCTGTCTTCTTCAGTACTCTTGCGAAGAGTTGTACTCCTTGCTTGTTGAGGTGGATATGGTCGTACATGTGATGAGGCCTTAAGTCCTTATGGTGAGCGAGATGAACATTTGGAAAGAGTGCACAGCTTCTGGAGATTTCTGCATTGTTTCCATGGATCACATTAAATGGAACATCACACCTTGGCAGTAATGTGGACAGAGTTATTTTACTGTCTGGGAATCTTTCTGAAGCTTTGATGACCACCTCTTTGATCATAGGAGCCACATGACCCTTCATTCCTCGTAAATCGTTTGTCCCTGTGTGGATTATAATATGCTTGTATGTTTCATTCAGATTTTTATCAGACAAAATCTGAAGAGCCTTTCTTGTGTTTGGACACCAGATTTTCTTTGCTTTCATTTTTGGAAGTAACATTTCCTCATTTAAATATTTTCCATTGGAGTCGATTAGGATGAGAGCTTCTGATTGAGTCGAGTTATCTCCAGATGCAGTGCTGTGAACTTGAGACTCTGATTCTGCTGAGCAGTAAGGCTCCACATCCTCCACAAGTGATTGCTGATGGACAGTAGGAATCTCTAGATGATGGCTCAAATGTTTAGTTGATGAATCTGTAGATGATGAAACTTGAAGTTGTTCCCTCATATTATTAATGAGTTCATCTCTCTTTTGGAGTTCAGATTTTAAGGCTGACAGTTCTTCTTGCATTTCTGTTTTAATTTCTGTTAAATGTCTTCCTATAGTAGATTTTAATTCTCTCAACTCCTCTTTGGTTTGTTGAAGTTCTTTCGACATCAGCTCCTTGTTTTTCTGCATATTTTCAATCTCTTGTCGTAAATTCATCGAATCCTGTGTAAGTTGCTCCAAGATGCATTTCTCATTTAGATGAGATGATATTAATTCTTTTAGTTCCACCAACTCTATTTCTAAAAGTGAAAAGTTTTCTTTCATTTTTGACACAGGAGATTGAATTGGCTCTGTTGAAGTTATCTTCTTTTGTATGTCTTTTGCAGGAGTAGAGTTGATATTCAGATCTTTAGGATCTTGTGTGGTGTAAAGCTTTGCTTGTTTTCTAATTTCTATAAAATCCTCTGCAAATGCTTGGAGGGCAGCCTGTGATCCCTGGATCATGACGGTGCCATTTTGGTACAGGTTCAGAGAAAGAATTCTTGACTCGTCTTTTCTTTCCAAGTCTTCGAATACAAGGATTTGTCTACCTTTGCAAATGCCTCTTTTTGTGGTGAAGGTAAAGTGTTGACAGAAGGCTGTATGCCATGAAGTCGTTTCTCCGGTGTAAAAGAGCAGATTAGACATAGCATTCTGGTCATAATCAGCAAATAGTGTTTCGAGATTCTCCTTTATCTGTTTCTGTCTGTGAAGCTGTCTTGAGTGTTCAGAGCTCTTTTGAGGATAAACAAAGGGGCGGGGCCAGCCTGCTGCAGTGGCCATAACTGAGTTTAGAATGTAAACAAGTAACTGAAAATAAACTGTCACTTTTGTGGACTATATCAAAAAATGTACTAAAATATCCACAATATTAAAATATATTGATCAAAATCCAAAGTTCATCAATTGAAAATGAGACATATTGACCTCCTTCACTGGTACTGCCAGCTTAAGAAACATCCAACCAATTAAAGATGATCGGCCATGCTCAAAATCCAGTCAAATCTGATTCTCCTGAAGTCAAAATTGTTGATGATCTGAAGTTAATGTTTCTCCTCTGATGTTGATGTTATTCCTCTTATTGTTAACGAATATGGTTTGTCTTTCCTTCAGAAAATTTCCCACAATTTCAAATTATCAGGAGCTTAGCTTGAGTTTGACTGCTGACATGAAATCTCTCTCCCTCAGAAGTCTGTTTCTCCTGAAGTAAAATTAACTGATGATCGAAAAATTTCTCCACACTTACAAAAATCCTCCTCCTATTGTTAATAGTTGATTTTTGTCCTTCCTTCACATAGATTTGTAAAGATGTATAAAGAAAATTTCATAAAATTTTCAATTTAACAGGAGCTCAGCTTAAGTGTGACTGCTCATGTAGAACTCTCTCTCTCTCTCTCTCTCATATGGTTTTCTTTAAAAAAATTGCAATGCATTCTCTTCCCAAAGGATTTTAATCTACAGTAACTTATTCATAAATTATAAAGCAATATGTCCTCTTTATAAATCCAAATATATGTTACTTATGCCAACTTTCCCAACATTGCTATGTCCTGTGTGATTGATTTTTACAAATAAGCAATGAACTGGGATGTCAAATATTGTGCATACTCTTAAAAGATATATGTGACCTTGGACCAAAAAACTAATTTTTTGACATTGAGATTTATACATCTGAAAGCGTAGTAAATAATCTCTCCATTGATGTATGGTTTGTTAGAATAGGACAATAATCTGAAAATTTGGAATCTGAGAACATCACCTTTAAATTTGTCCAAATGAAGTCCTTTGCAACAGCATCCACTAACAAAAATAAAGTTTTGATATTTTTAGCATAGAAATAAAATTTCTTCATAGAACATGATATTGACATAATATCCTAATGATTTAGGCATAAATGGAAAATCAATAATTTTATCCCATACAATGTATTGTTGGCAATTGCTTCGGGCTGCACAATTAATTGAAAAACAAATTGGGATTAATTATAGGTGAAACAATAATACCATAATCACCAAAAGCCTCAATTACAGCTGCCCATTTGTGCTAATTTCTGTGCGTTCAATCAGAGATGTTAAAATGTATAATTTGACGTGTCCTTTTGCTATTCGTTTTGTATTTTTTTACTAACAACATAACTTCCATAATTATTTGTTATTCACGCTTTATTATCTAGTTTTGGACATTTAGAATTTACCATTTTAAAACTCCAGTGTAAGCCTATTAATCAGAAGAAATAATCGCAATAACTTTACCAAGGTAAATAATCGTCAATTATTATTTTTGTCATAATCGTGCAGCCATACAATTGATAAAAATATCCTCGTGTGATTTAGGACTAGTTTTGTGGTCCATGGTCACACATACATATTCTAAGAAGTGAGAGGTACTCCACAGCCCTGAATATTAACCAATGGAATGTAACACATATGTATGCACTATAAACTCAGGAAATATAGACTTAGGAACAATAACATAGCATGTTACTGATAAAGTGATGCTGTTGTGTGAAACGCCAGCTGCTGTGGAGATTTTTCATTCTTGACATTTTCAAATAATTAAAAACACTTTTACCTTCACATACATTTGTGTCCAAACACAACACTGGTTTTGGCCTGTTGGTAACATGGACAAAACTCGGTATCCTATCTGCAAGTTAAACTTTTTCAGTGTAATTGACCTATGGCTAAGCCACGCCCCCTCCACTCACTCGGACAATCAACATTCGATGACAGGCGCTATGGCAGCTGTCACAGTAGGAGACATTTCACAGGAGGCAATTGATGATTTTTGGAGACAGAAAGACTATATATCATCTTGAAATCACCAAAAGGGTCTTAACTATGCATTGGAGGGTTATATTAATAATTTTATTGTTGAGAAGGTCGATGAAAAGCTTCAGCTCCAGGCAAAATTTTACAGGTCACAGTGTAAACACGATAAACCACATCCCGTTGCATACAATACAAGCCTTTTTACCATTTTTACCAAGAGTACCTCTCTGTTAGTTTGGTGCTACAGTATTTACATGAATCATTCAGCACAACATTGCTGTTACAAATAACAAATAACATTTGTTATCTTGGTTATTTACAGATACGTTAATGAGGCTAAGTGACATGATGTATAACGCAGAAGCTAACGTTAACGTTTTCTAATGTATGGCTAACGTTACGTTAGAGATGTTAAAGATAACTCTTAAATACTTTGTTCACTTAGCTTAAAACAAATGTAAAGATCCTTATTTAATTTATACACGTTTAGTTGGTGTTGTGGTCTAAGTTAACACAACACCAAGTTTATTCAGAGCAGCCACTTATCTCGGTTATGTGGCTTGGGAAAGGTAAAAAATACACAACATCGCCCAGCCTTTCGGGATACCTAGTGTCTGAGTTGCATGTACCCCATACACACCGTTTGACCATTTTAAACTTAAAATGACAAGAAAAAACATATAAAAACAAATGAAAACTGACTAACTGCAATGCATTTCAATTGACGTGTAAGCAGAGAATGTCTGAGTGGGTTTGCTTTGTATCGCGTTTGGGCGCGTGGCTTACCATAGATCAAATGCATTATGCAGTATCTAAAGTTTATAGATATTTTAGTTTAGTTAGAAGCAAATATTTGATGATTGTAATTTGATTAATTTAGATGTGTTGTGATAGATGTTTTGTCTCAATACTCAGCATTAAAAGTAATGTATTTTTTATAAGGGCTACTTGCATTCATTTAGGGCAACCAAAAACTGAAGAGAGCCTGCCTGAAGGCCTTCCATGGAGTTTTACATTTTGCGAGCCCTGTCATCTAAAAGCCAGCTGAGGGATTTTGGAACAGTATTGCGTTTTTGACCCAAATATCACAGCATCCCTTCACATTTTTTATCTCTATAAACTTAGCAGGCATGCTTCACACCAAAGTTTATTGTAGTCTCCCTGACACACCTTTACAACATCATTCTTCATGGCTAGATTGCCTCCATCTATCCTGACCAATTCAGCTGTAGCTGACAACTAGCATTAGCATTCTAGCCTAGCTGCCACAGCATGTAGTAATGCTTCAATCACACGGCCCTCTGACAGCACTAATAATGGATGAAAAGCCTGATGTATTCCCTCGAGCTAGCACGTGAACTTGAGGTCGGTTTTATTGCATTTACTGAACAGTGTACCATCAAATAAAATATTTGTAGCCTATACTGTAGGTTTAACATTTAAGCTTAGCAGTATTGAAGTGATATAATATGTAGCCTAACTTACATCAAAACATGCTATATTAAAAAGAAAATCATACCTGTGCTGTGATTTAATCCCACGTGCCACAAACGTATCCATACACGCTGGTCTTATCGACATCGCACTTTATAAAAGTGTAACAAAATTGTGCACATTTCAATAAATATTAATTAAACATCATATCTCATTTGAATATTTCGTGTAGAATGATCGTTGATGTTTATGTGAGATGACGAGCATTCACTGCTGCTCTCGTCTGTATATTGCGTAATACGTTCATACTTGACGCCAGGGGGCGACCTCGGGTTATTATGAGCAAATAGCCCTAAAAATAATATGAGCAGTGTAAGAAGAAACAACCAAACGTCTTGTTCAGGATGTTCGATGCATATAGCCATGATAACGTTTTAGGAAATCAAACTGGAATCCAATACATACAAAATTATGATGATATATAGTTTGCCAGTGTTTTTAATTGGTCTTTAGTGTTGTTAAAAGAAAACATTTACTATATTTTTAAGACCATAAGATGGTTGAACACAAACAGGGCCAAATAAAAAAGATCACAATATTTCTACATTGTTCTGTTTAACAGGTCGGACTGTATGTTTGTTGTTATCATCTTACCTCACAGCTCATATTCAGCAGCTGAACCTTATTACAACAAACTCGTTCTTAAACTAACTCTTATGCTGAAAGAGCAGAGCGCAGAACTGACAAGCAATAGGATACAAATCTAATGCCACACTAATGGGAATGGAGAAAAACAAGCCCATGCTAAATTAACAATCATCGTATCACATATTTTCAAATGAAAACAAACATAAAAATCAGACAAGACATATATAAACAAATAAATAACTTGCAAACAAGGAATGGGCAGAAGTTAAATGTGAAGCTAATAATGATTACAGAATTACACATAGCAAAAAGCCATCAAGGGTCATTACAAGTGCATCAAATTGCTCCGCATATCTAGATGGGAATGATGTTAGTCATAACAAAGTGAGTGCTAATGTAATAATTCACTGTGTAATTATTTTGAGTCAGTGAGCAGAGCAGAAGAGATGGTCTCATTTAGCCAGAGTCCTGTGAGACTACAATCAGTACAACATAACACAAATATAAACACATTATCTCTCATTACAGACAAACACACACACACACAGGATTCAGTCCAGCTTGTTGCCATGGAGTCGTCAGGGACGGAGGCAGACAGGATTTGTGTTTGCTTTTTGTTACAGCACTCCACTGTATGCATTCTGCTGTATCTGTTTGCATTATGCTCATGTATTGTTATCTTTGTTTCTCCTGAGCGGCAACACATGGTTAATGCTCTCTGAGTTTATCCGAGGAGACGGCTGTAATGTTGTCTGTGAGCCCGAGGCCGTAGACTGACTTCTGTACTCATACAACCCCGCTTAAAGTCTTGATGACAAGTGTCCTTCTGGTCAAGGGCACTAATCAGGTCACCGAGATCAAAATAGTCCGGACGGGGCCACCATATCAGAATATCGCAAGCAGAGAGTGGATGTCTGTCCAATGTTTGTCCAATTCTCAAAACTACATCTGACATAAGGCTCCTCGAAAGATCCCATGTGCCCCAGAGACTTATTTGAACAAGGTCCAAATGATAGCAAATGACAGCGTATGATGATGTATGATCTACATACAGTGTTTATTTATGATAAAAAAAAACGTAATGCAATAAAAATAGATTTAGACATTACTAAACTCAGAAATTAAATTGTTCACTTATGCCTCCATTGAATACTGAAAGGACTGATAATATGAGCACTTCTTTATTTTTTAAACTTCTGGAAGGGCTACTATACATTTTACAGTTATGTCTATTGTTAAAAAAGGCACCTCTCACCTTACCCAATATTTACAATGGTAAACGTATACAGTAATAATGCAATTTTGTGATGAGATAGAGAGGCAAAAGTTATAAATTAGAGTTTTGATGTAAATGAAGTAAAACATTTAAAATAGAATAGAATATAGATATAGTGATATAGCTGCATGTCTGTAAATGGGCGATTCACCTGAATAATTCTCCAGGCAGAGTATGTTTGGTGATTTTGTGGGAAAAGGTCACAATGAGCTTGGTATTGAAATGCATTGGTTTTTATTTCACAGTCTATTGCCTCCCACTTCCATTACTACTAACTCACGCAGTCTCTCCATCTCATTTAAAGCACAGCAGAACTGACAGGATGCTCCAAATGACTTCTGCTCTGCTCATGAGCAAAACCCACAGAACGCTCACAGCTCCAAACAAAACACAGATAACAAATGAAGCCATGGAGATAGAACTATCAATGAACACAATCAGAAAAGATAATAAAGACTGCAAATGCAATTTTGCCGCAGATGGGGAAAATATGTATTACTGTGAATAATGAGCGGAGAATAGATTTCTTAATGTTTTGTTGGACTGTGCTCATAGCCAATGGGCAAACAATGCAATCACATTTCATCAAAACAAGCTCAAAGACAACCACTTTTTTCATGGCTGTTAGGACACAACATGCACAATGAAGGTGGTAGATGTAGCTGATGAATACACAGACAATTGCCTTTATTACATTCGTGTGGGGAGTATTTTTTATAATGTATTAAATAGCAGCTGAAACAGCATCACTTCTGGTGTTATATTATGACATATTCCTAACTCTGTTTTCTCTCTCAGTTCACCTTACCCAGAACAGCCTCTGGCTTCTCATTTTAGCTCTGGCAACAGCTACACATTTAATGGGTTTTTGAACTGTCAAGGCCCAAGGGTCAACACTCCACAGAATGAGCATGCTATTTGAATGGAGCTTGTTCACTCTCTGCCTATTGCTTTCCCTTGCTCTCTCTCTTTCACTCTACCTCTCTTGTTTGATTTAAGAAAAAAATAATTACACACAATATGATTAAAATATTGGAAAAAAATTCTTACTAAACCGTATCCATACAAAATACCTTTACGTTGTTATTACAAGAAAAATAGTACTGCATGACTACAGACTATAACAATATACAGTCGGTGTTGATACATATGCTCTAACATGCAAATGCATGGCAAATGTCTGATTTGAAACAGTGTAAGATGATAAAACTCAAATGAACAATTATTTAAACACATTTTGCCTAAAACAATAAGCCAACTACCCAACAACAATACTTTGTATAATTTAATGTTTTGTTTAATTAAAATTTTAACTTTGAGAATTGATTTTTTGTCATTCATTTTCTTTGGGGGCGCTGCGAAGGAATGCACTGTACACAAGGGGGCCGGCCGCATGCTGAAAAAGTTTGAGAACCACTGCCATAAAATATACAATTGCCTTCTAGTAATGAGAGAGATATGTAGGATAATGTATAATGTTCATCTTTTAAAATAAATGTTAGTGTTCAAATCATATAAAAAGCAGTGCCGGCCAGTGACAGATACTCACACCTTAGTGTTAAGTGAGTTTCTTGTGAGTAATTTGTGACTGTGAGCATCTCTTTTATCATAAACCCTTTTGATGCGTGTGCAGGCACATGTTTTGATAACGCATGATGCACATTAGGTTCAAATGACGCACCAAACACATATTTTGACATGACAATACAAACGACATGCCGAACATATATTGAAATCGAAAATGAAAATGAGTCACCAGCGACACTGATAACTGTGAAAATACAAATAAACAAAAACTTAATTAAATAATACATAAATAAATAAAACATTTAAATTCTCACAATAAAGAATAATAACCACAATATAGAAGAAAAGTGAGTATAGATTCAAAACTCATTATTTTAAATGATTAAGTATTTTTATAAATTGTGTTTTTAAAAATTGTAATATAATCACTTACTTTGTTTATTATTTGTTTCTATACTTTATTTTTGCCTTTCTTGTGTATTTGTATTTCTTATGGTTTACATTGAAAGTAAGTCTCTACTGTTCCCATTATATTGCTTTGACAAGTCTGTGTTTGACAACCCTGACAGCCTCATGACAAGAAGAAAAAAATGAAGAGAAAGAGAGAGAGAGAGATTGTGGATTTTTCTCGTTAAATTGTTTTAGCTCTTTGATTTCTTGTTAATAACACACAGTCATGCCGGTCTAATATGTCTGGATCTCCCATTTAATCGAATCCACCCCGACTTTACTACAAACAGAGAAGTGTGCAGTGATTTTATCTTTCTGTAAATCTACAATGGTACAGTAAGAGTCATTTTAAGGCAGTGTTTCTGCTAAAGCATTAAAAGGTTCGTAAATTCCTTTTGCTAACTGATGCCATTTGTTTCGTTGTAATCTGATATCTAACAGGTGGGTGTATTATTGTATTGCCATATGATACACTGGGGCTGTTTGACATAATGGAAATCTGACTTGAGTCCAAACTATAATACTCTCAAATTCAATCAAAGGTAGTTTGGCCCTTGCTCACTTCCTCTCTCATTTCAAGCAAAGGAGAGAGAGTTATTTATGATTAGACTCTAATGGTTCTCGCTCTCTCTCTTTTAAATGCACCTACTTTGAGCGAGATGACAAAAACAGTCACATGTCAAAAGATTCTCCACCAGCAATTTAACCCTAACATATTCTGACTTGTGCATCATTTAGCATAATTGCCTCTGACTAAATGACCTACAGGACAAGCACATCATTATTTATTTTTATTTTTTTGAAAACAGTACATGGATGTTGCTCCTCTACATTAAATATGTAAATCTGAAACAGCTCTAATGAGAGTGTGGAGTGCTCTCATTCCCCATGTATCTGTCCTCTCCAGTGGAGCAGAGAGGTCTGCATTACTTCTACTGGCTTATGTTCACCCACCCACACCAACATGCATAAATGACACTCCGTCTGTATGAGGATCTGGCAACGCACATGCTAAATTAACTTGTTATCTGACACTATATTCTTAATAAAATCATGCATGTCGACATACAGTCTGAAAATAATATAGAACCATGGTACTGTTAAAATACAAGCTGTGATATCCACTGTTATGAAGAGAACAGGCCTTGCATGTAAGCAGGTGTACAGTATTTAAGGAAAATTCAATCATTTTTGCACGGCACTGACTGCAATTCAATGAAAACACTTTAAATTTAACACAAATAAAGACAGAAAGGGTTAAAAATCTACAGTATGCCCCAAACTGTAAAAATCCTAATGTACATTCAACCTTGATATCTTAAGTATTGACTGAGGTAATGTCAAAAATTGAAATCAAAGTGAAACCAATGATTGGCATCGAACTTAGATGCTAATTAGATTATGAGACTTTAGCATGGATTTCACATTTTATAACTATCAAAGAGCTCTATCTGTTAAACAGTGTCCTCTTGTTGATGAGAGGCAACAATGTGTCCCTGACAACTGCATAGTTACCCTGTAATTACAAAATGACATGTTATGTGAAAATGCATGCTGTTTCCATGCATGACTCATGTAACTATTGTACTGAAATTAAAACTGAAATAGAGAGAGAAATAAAGGGAGGGTATAGTGTTTAATGCTGTTATATGAGCTTAGGCAGCCTAGGCAGTCACAGTGACATACTATGGCCGGTAACACTTTAGAATACTGATCCATTGTTAATGAATAACTACAGAGGAACAAATGAGTAATGCAATATTAACAATCTAGTTACTACTGTTAACTAACACGAAACTCTGATTAATTAAATAGTAAGTAATAGCACACAGATAAGCGTGGTAGTTCACTATTAACTAATCAATAACTACTAGTGGTAGGATAAATGACTACCACTATATTAACACGTTTACTACTGTAAATACAGGTACACAAGACTGTTTGCATTATCAATAGGTAATGGCACACTAGCGAGATCAATGTATTTTATACTGACGTATTTTATAATGAAAATCCACCGACTTGATATAGAATATTTTCATTTTTGTTGTTTGTAATTGCTTTTTTCTTTAAGTTGGTAATTTGAAAATCTTTCTGGAAGTCTGAAATCTTCCAACATATTTTTTCACATCTCGATTTGAATGTTAAAAATCTTAGTTCTTGGACTTGCGATGTGTTGTACTGTGTGTTTTTGCCCTTACTTAGGCATTTTATGTAAATGTATTTTTTAACTGGATTTGTATTTGTATGCTCTTATTCTGCATGCTCCAGACCTTCAATCCAATGTCAGATTCTGACCACAATCCAACGTCAATCCAACATCAGATTCCGATCAAATTCCAACGTTATTTCAACGTCAGATTCTGACCAAAATCCAACATTAATCCAACATCAGATTCAGACCAAAATCCAACATTAATCCAACATCGGATTCTGACCAAAATCCAACATTAATTCAACGTCAGATGCCGACCAAAATCCAACATTAATTCAACGTCAGATGCCATCCAAAATCCAACATTAATCCAACGTCAGACTCCGACCAAAATCCAACATTAATCCGACATCAGATTCTGATCAAAATCCAACATTAATCTTATGTCAGATTCCAACCAAAATCCAACGTCGGATCAATGTATTTTATACTGACTTTTTATAATGAATATCCACCGACTGGATATAGAATATTTTCATTTTTGTAGTTTGTAATTGCTTTTTCCTTTAAGTTGGTAATTTGAAAATCTTTCTAGAAGTCTGAAATCTTCCAACATATTTTTTCACATCTCGATTTGAAAGTTAAAAATCTTAGTTCTTGGACTTATGATGTTTTGTACTATGTGTTTTTGCCCTTACTTATGTATTTTATGTAAATGTATTTTTTTAACTGTATTTGTATTTGTATGCTCTTATTCTGCAGGCTCCAGACCTTCAATCCAAGGTCAGATTCTGACCAAAATCCAACGTCAATCCAACATCAGATTCCAACCAAAATCCAACCTCAATCCAACGTCAGATTCCGACCAAAATCCAACGTTAATTCAACATCAGATTCCGACCAAAATCCAACATTAATCCAACGTCAGATTTCGACCAAAATCCAATGTCAATCCAACGTCAGATTCCAACCAAAATCCAACGTCAATCCAACGTCAGATTCTGACCAAAATCCAACGTCAATCCAACGTCAGATTCTGACCAATATCCAGCGTTATTCCAATGTCAGATTCCGACCAAAATCCAACGTTAATCCAACGTCAGATTCCGACCAAAATCCAAAATTAATCCAACGTCAGATTCTGACCAAAATCCAACATTAATCCAACGTCAGATTCTGACCAAAATCCAACGTCAATCCCGCGGCAAGCCTATTTGTCCACCTGAGCGCCTACCATACATATCTGGGGCCCGCGGGAAGTCTATTCATCCCCCTGACCGCCTTTTTGCTTCATCTCGTCCACCGAGCACCTATACGTCCCTCTGACCGTCGACCTTCACCGTAGTCTTCCTCGCTCCCGCGGAAAGCCTATTCGACAGCCTATTCGTCCCCATGACCGCTTAGTTTTCTTCATCTCGTCCACGGAGCATCATATCCTCCCCCTGACCTCCTAGCCGCACCGGAGTCTTCCTCATCTTGCGGAAAGCCTATTCGTCCCCCTGACCACTTAGTTTCTTCATCTCGTCCACGGAGCGCCTATTCATCCCCCTGACCCCCTAGCCTTGCCGGAGTCTTCCTCATCCCGCGGAAAGCCTATTCATCCCCCTGACCCCCTAGTCTCACCGGAGTCTTCCTCGCCCCGCAGACGTCCTATTTCATCCCCCTGACCACCTACCCATCCCCCACACTCCCGTCTACAGTTGAATAAGCGGCGGACGTACGGCGACGTATCTACAAAAACCAGCAACAGCCTTTTTTCTTAGGCTATTACCGGACGCTGCATTTCTCTAAGGTCGTAGGTCGGGGGAGCCTGAGGGGCCCCCGAACTGACCCCCAAAGTTTCGGCCCTCTGCGTCGTTCCTAAGTATGATTTTTTGCCTCTAATGCAAAAATAAAATGTTGGAAATTTTTTGCCATTCAAAAGGGTCTAGAGGCTATAAGGAGCCAGACCGCACGAGGGGTTTCTTTGCACGAGTCCAATTTTTTTCGCTTAGCTTCATGGGAGCCGCCGCTGGGGTATGACGGGCGGGGGCCTCTGCCGTACCAGGGTGCAAAGTCGGGGGCCCGTCGGGGGCCGAACGGGACCCCCGGACGCGCCCAACTTACGCCAATATACGGTAGGCAGTCGGAGGTAGGGCTAGGGTTCGGGAGGCCCTCGGGCCCCGGAATTCGGCCCGTCGCGTCTGCCGGGGCCCCTTTTGTCGCTTTCCTCTCTTTCCGTCGTTTTCCAGCCCCAGGCACGACAGGTAGTCCCACCTGGAACTTATTAGGCGGCAGACGGAAAGGCCTATATCTCAGGGGTCGAAGGTCGCAGGGGCCCGAAACTCGGCATGGCATAACGGCCCATAGTTCTGCGGCTCCTGGCCCTTCCCGAGCCAGTTTGTTATTGGCTAATATGTTACAACTGGAGGTGATTGCTTTAAAAGCTAAAAGTCCAAAACAGCATCCCAGTCGTTACTTAAATGCCATCCCAGTCATAGCTTAATTTACTTGAAATAAACATCCCAGTCATGGCTTAAATAAGCTGCAAATGTACATGATGTGCAAAAAAAGTCCAAAACAGCATCCCAGTCATAGCTTATTCAGCTTAAGTTCCATAAGCTGTCATTGTACATCCCTACTGTAACTTATTGGACGCGGCCAAACTAGGCTGTTGCTGGACATATGCAAATTACCCTATGACATCAGCCACGCCTTCCTGTACGTGTATGAATGCAAAAACACCATTGGAATTATGATTTAAGATGAGTTAACCCTCTATTTAACACTGTCCAGCAACAGCCTATTTTGGTAGTGTCAAATAAGTTACGGTCGGGATGTCCAATGACAACCTAATCGACCATGTCAAATAAGTTGCATTTGGGATACAAATTCAAAAATCATCCCGACTGTAACTTATTTGACAAGACCGACATAGGCTTTTGCTGTACATCCCGACTGTAACTTAATCAAAAGGGCCTAAATAGGCTGTTGTTGTACATCCCAAACATAGCTTATTTGACAGGGCCCAAATAGACTGTTGCTGGACAAGCCGTTTTTAGCCTAATTATGCATAATTAAAATATGCAAATTACCCTAAGACATCAGACATGCCTTCCTGTAAGCGTGTGAACAAAAAAACCCTTGGAATTATGAATTATGATGAGTTAACACTATATTTAACACTGTCCAACAACAGCCTATTTGGGCCCTTTCGAATAAGTTACAGCTGGGATGTACAACAACAACCTAATTTGGTTGCATCAAATAAGTTACATTCGTGATGTCCAATGACAACCTAATCAACCATGTCAAATAAGCTGCATGTGGGATACAAATAAAAAAGATCATCCCAACTGTCACTTAATCAAAAGGGCCTAAATAGGCTGCTGTTGAACATCCCAAACATAGCTTATCTGACAGGGCGCAAATAGGCTGTTGCTGGAAAAGTCGTTTTTAGCCTAATTATTCATAATTAAAATATGCAAATTACCTTATGACGTCAGACACGGCTTCCTGTACACGTACAACTGAAAAAATACTATTGGAATTATGAATTATGACGAATTAACACTCTATTTAACACTGTCCAGCAACAGCCTATTTGGGCCCTTTCGAATAAGTTATCATCGGGATGTACAACAACAACCTAATTTGGTTGCGTCAAATAAGTTAGATTCGGGATGTACAACAACAGCCTAGTTCTGTATTGTCAAATTCATTACGGTCGGGATGTCCAATGACAACCTAATCATCCATGTCAAATAAGTTGCATTTGGGATACAAGATCCGGGTCGTAACTTAAACTGCTTGGGAGTTTTTATGTCAAATACATTGTAGTCGGGATGTACAATGGCAACCTATTCAACCATGTCAAATAAGTTTCATTTGGGATACAAATTCAAAAAATCATCCCGACTTTCACTTATTCAGCGCGACTGACCTTGGCTGTTGCTGTACATCCCGATTTTAAATTAATAAAAAGGGACTAAATAGGCTGTTGTTGTACATCCCAAACATAGCTTATTTGACAGGGCCCAAATAGGCTGTTGCTGGACAAGTCGTTTTTAGCCGAATTATGCATAATTTACATATGCAAATTATCTTATGACGTCTGACACGGCTTCCTGTACACATATGATTGAAAAAATACCATTGGAATTATGAATTATGATGATTTAACACTCTTTAACACACTGTCCAGCAACAGCCTATATAGGCCCTTTCGAACAAGTTACCACCGGGATGTACAACAACAACCTAATTTGGTTGCGTCAAATAAGTCACATTCGGGATGTCCAATGACAACCTAATCAACCATGTCAAATAAGTTGCAGTTGGACATGAGCAGCTTATGCACATCCATGATCTAGGGTGCTGGGATTGGCCAACACTCCAAAAAGTCGATGGGGGTTGACCAACGGTCGAAGTTATAACCGGACAAGATCAGCTTAAAAAATCAAAACAGCATCCCATTCATAACTTATTTACATGGTCAAAATAAGCTGATACTGGGATTGGCCGACGCTCCAAAACCTAAGTTGATGGGGGTTGACCAACGGTAGATCGTTTCGGGTTGACCAATGGTCGGGATTTCCATAAGGGGATGAGGCTTTCTCTCCAAACGGAGAGCCGGGTAAGGTCTCCAGGGAGCTCCAGGGAGCTTTGTCTCGGGATCTGGGGAACCCCATGGCCGGATACGATCGTGTCCAACAACAGCCTATTCGGGTCGCGTCAAATAAGTTGCAGTTGGACGATTTTAGCCTAATTATGCATAATTTACATATGCAAATTACCCTATGACATCAGACACGCCTTCCTGTACGCGTACGAACGAAAACATACCATTGGAAGTTACATTCCAGATGTCCAATGACAACCTAATCAACCATGTCAAATAAGTTGCATTTGGGATACAAGATCCTGGTCGTAACTTAAATTGCTTGGGAGTTTTTATGTCAAATAGGTTGTAGTCGGGATGTACAATGGCAACCTATTCAACCATGTCAGATAAGTTACATTCGGGATATAAATGTTAAATATCATCCCGACCGTGACTTATTTGATGTTGTTGATTAGCATGTCATTGTACATCCCGACCGTAGCCTAATTTGACCCGTGGAATAAGCTACGCCCGGACAAGATTGGATTAAAAACTAAGTCCAAAACAGCATCCCGGTCATGCCCTAAATTGCTTAGGGGTTTTCCCTTCAAATACGTTACAGTCGGGATGTACACTGGCAACCTAATCAACCACATCAAATAAGTTGCATTTGGGATACAAGATCCCGGTCGTAACTTAAATTGCTTGGGAGTTTTTACGTCAAATAGTTTGATTCAACCTAATCAACCGTGTAAAATAAGTTGCTTTTGGGATAAAAATTAAAATCCGGATCCCAAATGTAACGTATTTGACAGGACTAAACTAGGCTGTCACTGTACATCCCGGCCGCAGCCTATTTTGACCCTTAGAATAACTTACGACCGCTGGCAACCTAATCAACCATGTAAAATAAGTTGCATTTGGGAACAAGATCCCGATCGTAACTTAAATTGCTCTGCAGTTTTACGTCAAATAGGTTTTAGTCGGGATGTACAATGGCAACCTATTCAACCATGTCAGATAAGTTACATTCGGGATATAAGTGTTAAATATCATCCCGACCGTCACTCATTTGACCCTTAGAATAAGTTACGACCGGACAAAGGCTGTCGCTGTACATCCCGACCTTAGCCTATTTTGACCAGCGGAATAAGTTACGACTGGACAAGATCCCGGTCGTAGCTTACATGCTGTCAAATACGTTGTAGTCGGGATGTACAATGGCAACTTATTCAACCATGTCAGATAAGTTACATTTGGGATATAAATGTTAAATATCATCACGATCGTCATTTATTTGATGTTGTTGATTAGGTTGTCGCTGTACATCTTGGCTGCAGCCTATTTTGACCCTTAGAATAAGTTACGACCGGACAAAGACTGTCGCTGTACATTCCCACCGTAGCCTATTTTGACCAGCGGAATAAGTTATGACCTGACAAGATCGGACGAAAAATTCTAAGTCCAAAACGGCATTCCGGTCGCGGCCTAAATTGCTTAGGGGTTTTCCGTTCAAATATGTTACAGTCGGGATGTACACTGTTTGGGATAGAAATTGAAAACCGGATCCCAACTGTAACGTATTTGACGCGACTAAACTAGGCTGTCGCTGAGGCATATAAAACACATACATAGCAAAGGCAGACAATTTCAATGGACATAGACAAATGTATTGCATAAAGCAGACAACATTATTTTGACACATCAGGAACCTGGAACATTCCGAACCAAAATTCAACATTAATCCAACGTCAGATTCCGACCAAAATCCAACGTCAGATTCCGACCAAAATCCAACATCAATCCAACATCAGATTCCAACCAAAATCCAACATCAATCCAACATCAGATTCTGACCAAAATCCAACGTTAATCCAACGTCAGATTCTGACCAAAATCCAACATTAATCCAATGTCAAATTCCGACCAAAATCCAACATTAAACCAATGTCAGATTCTGACCAAAATCCAACGTCAGATTCCAACCAAAATCTAACATCAATCCAACATCAGATTCCAACCAAAATCCAACGTTAATCCAATGTCAGATTCCGATCAAAATCCAACGTTAATCCAACGTCAGATTCTGACCAAAATTTGTGTCAGTTTACATAGCACAAGCCCCATCTGAAAAGATGTCGTATCATAACACATCATCCACATTGAACACATAACCTGTTCATGCCACCCTACGCAACACATAAGAAGCAGGTTTTTACCGTGTAGCTGTATTGCATATGCATTTCTTGCATTTTATAGACATATACTGTGTCTTCCTGTCCATCTTATGTCCACACACACTGCCGTACAATGTGTTGCTATTGGCTAAAACCTAAAACGATAAAAATGCTTGGATATAAAATTTTACTTTCTCTATTTCTACTTCTCTGTTTACTTTCTCTCTCTCTCTCACACACACACACACACACACACACACACACAAGTGCGCGCACACACACCATAGGTTTTGTGGTAAACCCATGGTTTTACAAATGGTAATCAATACATCAATTTACCATGATTACTACACTTTTCCTATAATACAACCATGGCTATTTTTGTAAGGGAGATAATGGTAAAATGTAGAATGGTTCCTGTTAGACAGAATGTAAAGTGTTTGGGACAGTGGGGGCAGACAAGTGTTTCATGCTTGATATATAACATGTTGTATCTTTGCGCTGTTACAGCAAGTGATGAAGGACAAAACTCTGACATGCATCCCTCACATATGTACAGACATATATACAAACACACTCATGCACTCACAGGAGTCCCAAATTGAAGAAAAACAAAGTGAAGTTACACAGCACATTAAATTTTACACTCTTATTACCCCCGGGTCCAGTGGACCTGAACACCACATATGTAATATAAATGTGTAGGGGGGGGTGTACAGTGTACAGTCATTATCAAGTTGTTTATTTTTATGTTCTTTATAGAAAATGAGCCAAGGCCAATGAATCTGAGGTTGAAACAATAATTAATTGCATAATTTTTCTTTTAGTAAACCTTAAAAACAGGTCCCACAGACCCGAACACCAAACAAGGGTTAAGATGTATTGGTATGAATTTCACATTAGTATGCAAAAGTAGTTCATAGTTATTTTCTTACACATCCAAAAGTATACATATATATGTGAGTGTTTATATGTGTGTATTAGGGCTGTTTTTGAATAAAGATTTTCATAGTCGTATCTGATTCGTTAGATTTTGCCGTAGTCGACTGATAGTCAAACTTTTTTTAGATAGCAGCTAGGGCTGTCGCGGTGAATGTGATTTTGCGTGACTCACTAGCGCTATGCGGTTTAACCGCCTTCATTTACTAAAATAAAATTATTATTTAAATCCAGAACAACAGGTGCACTGGTGTAAAAGCAGGGTTGGCTACATGTCTTTCCCCTTATGAGAGATTAACAAGCTATACTACAGCTAAATATACATATATATTTTTTTAAATAAAAATAATGTCATGGTTGCACAGGAAAAGGGACCCAGATGCAGGATATGGGTAAAATAAGGACTTTTATTATGACAAAAAAAACAAGGCAATGACAAAGACAGATAATACACAAGACTGAGACAGGGACAAGACAACTAACTGGAACACTACTCTTAACAACTTGACTCTTGACTTCTAGTTTATACACATAGGAACAAATGTAAGGACAAAACGAATCAGCACAAGACAGAAAACACCAAGGCATTAAATATGGGAGAACTAAACTAGGGAACAAGGACACACAGGTGAAGGGAGTTAACCAATAATGAATAATTAACGAGGAGACATGGGGGCGGGGGCAGAGACAATACACGACAGCACATTACCCAAACAAAGGCCATGTCCTGTCACACAAAACATGGGTACCACCACGATCCTGCCACATGACTATGAACAACTATGAATACTATGACAGACTGGCAGGATCTTGACAAATAAATGAAAGAACAATTTCTTAACAAAAAGTGCAAATTTACAGAGCATCAGTAAGAACAAAGCAGTGTCTTTAAGAAATTAAAATTAAGACAGTATTTATGCACCTGTACAGAAGGCAATGAATATTTATTAATGGCATATTCAATAGTATATTAGTACAAAATGTGTGTTATTGTATTATGTATTTATTTGTTATGTGTTTCACTTCTGAGAGATATAAATGTCAACATTTAATGTGTTCAAAAAGCTCTTGTTATCATATATTAAAAACTTTACTCCCAGTTCAATCCATAGCGCATGCGTTGTCCATGCTGATCATTGGGACCACGCAGTTGGAGAAATGGTGTAGAATGCAGTGAATCTACCAATATAATTTATATTTTGATCGATGATGCAATAATTACGAGTTATAAGTTGCAGTTGACTGTTTTGAAAGATGAAACATTGTTTTTACGAGGTCAATAATTGTGAAAATTTGTAAAAATGGGACATTCACTTTTGATATGTCCACATTTTCCGAGTCTGTTCACTCTAATGAGCATGTTAATTGTTTATACTGTCTATGTGTAGCATATAAAATGTGTATGTTTTACTAAAAACTCATGATAAATGTGATATGTTTAACTTGGACAGTGTAAAGCTGTACAGTATGTAACGTTAAGTACATTTTTATCATTTGTGTTCAAAGTTTAATGGCACACAAAATCAGAACATAATGTGATTATACATTTTTTGGATCAGGATTCTAAAGTGAAGATCATGGTAACCCACTAGTAATGACTCAAGTGTTAATACATCATTCTAAAGTAATTACTATTTTTTTGGATCAGTATTCTAAAGTGAAGATCATGGTAACTCACTAGTAATTTCCTAATAAGGGGAGATATGAATTAATAAAGACACAACAAGACACAGGGCGGCTGCTTCATCATTAGAGTCTCTGTATTGTCTTATTTAAATTGTTTAATTACCTTTAGAAGGATGTAGTAACACTTAGGTCATTACTAGTTGGTTACCGTTATTCAGATAGTAGTTAATGAAAAGCTAATCTTAAAGTGTAGAGTCCTCTAACAATTCACAGGCTATTCACATATGAGCTAGGAGCCATACATAAAAACATATTTTTTGACAGGTAAGTTAGGTTAAATAATAAAATCACTGTATGTGTGGCATTTGGATGGTTAATGAATCTATATGTTCCAGTAGTCTTTTAATGACTCTCTAGTGTGCCATTACCTATTGATAATGCAAACAGTCTTGTGTACCTGTATTTACAGTAGTAAACGTGTTAATATAGTGGTAGTCATTTATCCTATATTAGTTATTGTTTAGTTTTGCATGAATTATGAAACTTCTCAGTAGTTCTCTGGGAAGTATGAAAAATAGTAGTTATTGATTAGTTAATAGTGAACTACCACGCTCATCTGTGTGCTATTACTTACCAGTTAATTAATCAGAGTTTCGTATTAGTTAACACTAGATTGTTAATATTGCACTACTAATTTGTTGCTGTGTAGTTATTCATTAACAATGGATCAGTATTCTAAAGTGTTACCCTATGGACTTCTGTCACAAAACTGCTGTTTTAAGAAGAAGAAATCTTTTGTATTTTCATTGAAATCTGTCACATGATGCAAAATAGATATTTAAAAAATCATTAGGTGACTGTTTGTGAAATCCGAGATTGGAAACGTCAAAATTTTATTTTAATCATTAATTTCACACAATGTTATTTACAAAATGTACAGTAGGATGATTTTATGTAGAAAACAGTTAATCACAAAATGACTTTATGTCACATATAACTATCCTGTTATGAATTTTCTCCTAACCAGCAGTAATGGTGGTACTGGCAGGTGCATTTATATGAACAACACCAAAACAAACAATCCATAACAGTCAGCTCAGTGGATTAACTTACAGACTACTGAATTATCATCTGTGAAAACAAGACAGATTTTTACTAACACAGTCTCTTTTATGTCACTAGTGTGATTAATTTCAGAACATGCAATAAATGATAACATGTATTATTGTACAGTACTGTGACTCATTCATTAAAAATTAATTAATTCATTCATTAAAAATGTGTTACATTTGTTTTACTGATCCATTGAATACTGCTGGAGCTCTGGGGCCCTAGAATCACTAGCAATGGCCCTACACACACACACGCGCGCACGCACACATGCATGCGCATACACACATGTACACAAACACTCTTTATGTGGGCTTCATCTCTTATCAAAATGTGGTATTTTACAAGATTCCCTTGTCCAAGTTTACAACCAGGGACAGACGATATTTTAAGGTCAGAGTGACATAGTGGCTGAATGAATGACATTTAAAATATGTTTTCCTATTTTCCCTATTTTCTGTAAAAAGACTTCTCCCTGCCTC